>NC_136904.1:85316451-85513762 GCF_949606895.1 Notothenia rossii
TCCGTTCGCTCCTATCACTACCCCCCCCCCCCCCCCCCCCCCCAGCCCAATTCGCACTCCCACCCTTTCATCTCTTGTTATTATCAGCTGCAGCCCAGAGGACAGCCCCGGCAGATTTCATCCACAGATTCATTAATCTGTCATCTGTTGGGGTGTTGCTTCTCTTTTTCTTCCGTTCTTCTGTCCTCTCTCCAGCCCTCGTCTTATCCCTCTGTCAGCCTGTTTTCTCTTCGCTGACTGCCTTTCCATCCCTCTTCCTCCCTCCATCCGCCCTGTGTTGAAAGAGAGAGAGCGGGAGTAAGAGAGAGAGATAAATACTTGGACTAGAAGGCAGGCTCGAATTAGCATAGAAATGGAAGTTTGGAGTCGTTCCCCAGGTTCAGATGAGCAGCTTTCCTCCCCTTGGCACAGAACTGTTAGCAGGACGGAGTATGAGTGTGTCAGGATGTATGAGTCTTGCATTCACACATTACATTATTAAATATATTCAAATTAGGTATTTTCTGTTTATTTTTCCAAAGGTCTGCAAATACTGCTGCCAGTTCCACACTAAGTTGCGTTTCCACACAGATAAAAACACATTCCCACAGTGTTGAAACACACACTTGTTTGACAGGCCCTATTTCCGCACACTGCTGGACGTCTCCATATCTCTCTGTCTGGTCTCTGTTTGGTAGCAGCAGACACCGCTCACGTCCAATAAAAACCAGTCTAACTACTTAGTGCTGGATGCCCAACTGTCACAGCCCGAGACCAGAGGAAACGCTTCCAGCTCTTGAGCGCCTCTATCAAATCTCTTTGTTCCGCTTCCATTATGCTGTGTTCACAGCCCAGCCATCCTAACTGGCTGCAACAGCGGCGTCCTGTCCCAACCATGGCATGCACACACACACTCACACACACTCACACACACTCCCACACACTCACACACACTTGCACATGCACAAGCAGAGTCTGGCAGGCTAAATACAGTTGAGTCACACTTAGTCTCCTCGATGTGTTTTGGCGCCAGCTCTAGTAATACGGAGCATTTGTGAGTGTGTGTTTGTCCAGCACAAGAACACACTCAGTTCCTCCTTTCCTTAATGTCTCCCCCACAGGAACTGTAAAGGGAAGGACTGTTTGCGTCTGCGTCTGCGTCTGCTCCGTCTGACTCGTGTGTGGCTCTTGTGTTGCTTGGGTTGTCACCACATATAAATCCAAGCACTTCCAATCTCACGCATTAAACCCTCCTCTCCCTCTGTGTTGGCTCTCTTTTAGGAGGTGGTGCTGTACTGCCTGGAAAACCGAGTAAGTGAGGTGAATCACAGAGACTACGCCGGATACTGCGCTCTGCACGAGGCGTGCGCCCGCGGCTGGCTCAGCATAGTCCAACACCTGCTGGATTACGGGGCGGACATCAACTGCAGCGCACAGGATGGCACTAGGTAAACATCATTCATATGCACACAAAATCACACTGGCAGAAACAAACAAACTTTTCTTTCCGGTTTTTTTCTGCTTGTTCTAATAGGATGAGTCTGACTTAGTCATCAATTAAGTTACTTGAGTTTGCTCATAGCAACATTTCTGGGATTGGTTTTACATTTGCTTGGCAAGAGCAGTGATTTGAGAGATTAGCTGCAGTTTTAAATTGGAATGAATAGTGATTCTGTTGCTGTGTTATTAAAATGTACAGTAGGGGGTCTGTTCTAGGACACTGTGCACAGTCTCAACGGTGCATTGTGTAGCAGCTTTTAATAAAGCATTTCCAGATTTGCAACGTTAGTGGTTTTAGAGTTACAATGGTGCTGCCATTTCTAAAATCAAAAAAGTGTCCTATATATATAAACAGGGTTCTTACGGTCATTAAAAACCTGGAAAAGTCATGGACATTCAAAATGCTAATTCCAGGCCCTGGAAAAGTTATGGAAAACAATATTTTTCCCAAAGTTTTGGAAAAGTCATGGAAATTAAACTAAAGTTGCATCAAATATAATTGATATGTTATCTAATCGCCGAAATAGTAATACTATAAAGATAATACATACTGTATCGTAATGAAACGTAAAATGGCATTTAACTGACGAGGTATTTTGCTGGTGAGAGATTTTACTTGCTTTAGCCTGTAGAAGCTAGTAAGCCTATTTGTTTTAGATAGGCAAAACATGTTTCAGATGCAGACCTTATTTTCCTGTTCCATGTTAAAATAAACCATTTTCAGTGGTACCGCTGAGAAAGAGTAATTTCTTTGGTCATGGAAAATTAGGTAAAGGTCCTGGAGAAGTCATTGGTGAAAAAGTGTATGAACCCTGTATAAATTGCATATACTTTGTGTGCATGCAAGTGGCAGATACGTTTATTAATAAAGCACATTTCAGCAATAAATCAATAAAGAGCCAAACAAATGGAAAGTGAAGCTTGAATAGACGGGTATAAAAAAACACAAAAATAACTTTGCATTACTTGAATTTATTTTAGGCACTGACCAACAGCAAAAAAGATTAGCAACATGCAGTTTTCTGGAGTTCAAAAACGTAATGCTGCTTCATGCTTGTTGAGCCATATTAGAGACATGCAGGACCAGCAGCATTTTAACAGACAAAATAGTTCATAAGAAAACGTACATGTAAATAATTCTACCAGAAAGATTCCTGCAAAAATGACAAAGAAGCCATTAATTATCAAAGTATTAAAATTACTCAGAGGGGTTTATATTTGTAATGCTGTTTTGAAACTCCATCACCATATGAAACTCTGTACATTTGTGTGTCTAGACCGATTCACGACGCTGTGGAGAATGACCATCTGGACGTTGTTCGAGTCCTGCTTTCTTATGGCGCTGACCCCACCCTGGCCACATACTCCGGCCGCGGCTTGCTGAAGATGACCCACAGTGACGGCATGCAGCGCTTCCTCAGTGGTAAGATCCTGCTGGCTCTAAGTTATATTCATAGACGGGGTTTAGTCAGGAATATAGAAACACTGATGTTACTAGCTGTAATCCATATCCTCCCCTGCCTCCTGTGGAAAGCTTCAACGTAAAACTCTGTGAATCATAAGAGCAACATGAACTACTGTGGAAACTACCCTTCAGTCATTTTCATTCAAAGTTTGAACCTGGATTGGACTTGTTTGATCAGTTAGTAGACATGGAATTTCCTGGCTATAAAAAAAAGACTTTGAGAGAGATTTGACGTCTTTTGTAAATCAGGAATAATGTTAATCCATGAACTAGGACAATAAACATCCAAATAATCAGAAGCAGCAATAGAGTTAGTTTTGTTGAGTTTGGGAAAAAAGGGCTTACAAACAGGCCTGCAGTTTTAATACTTAATGGTCTGGAAGTTCCATCTAAAATCTGTAAATTACAAATAGAGGACATGACCCATTTTAACTTTTGTAATATGATTGGACTTGACTGGTTTTATTACCTGAATTCCAATAATGGCAGCGCAGTTAACTGTTTTGCAACGAGTGCAGTCGTTGAAAGTTTCATACCTCGTGTATTCAAAGTCAATCATTCATGCTGGAAAAAAGCAGGGAATTAATAAGAGTATAAGAGGGTTTCCAGTTAGCAGGAGATTGGAGGTGGAGGAAGGGTTAATTTTGGAAAAGATCAGTCTTCAACAGAGTTCCCAAACGCCCCAATCTTGACTCATCCACTGTTTGCTGTTCTCTCAAAGCGCTGACCTCTGTGCAACCTGTTGAGTCTCTTTCTGTAAACCCTCTTTCCAACCGTCGCTACAATACATGTTTGTCTCTGTCATCCCATTTCCCCTCCGGCGCCCTCCCCCCTTGCTCCTCTCCCCCCTCCCTCGACCACCTGTTAGACAGGGAGTCTCAACCCGCCGGGGTGCGTGCTGCAGCCTCTGAGCTCCTCTATCTGGTTACTAAGCAACGCCAACTGTGTTTGCTCAGCGTACGTGCGGAAATGGGCTTCGCTCTGGCTGGAGACTCTGCCTTTGTGTGCGTGTGTGTGAGAGTCTTTTCACAAGGCTGCCACGCATGAGGGTGACGTGGTCTGTGTTCGGTGCGTGAGTGTCAGAGGGCTAGTCTGGATGTTTGCAGGAAAGTGGAGACTCTGCGAGTTTGTGTACAGAAGGAGGAAATGAGAGCATACACAGGCGCACGCTTCCTCCTGCAGCCAGGTGCTTAATATTACATGAACATGCAGCTAGTTAAAACCGATTATCTGACTCCGACTCAGCAGGGGATTTACTAAAAGAGACAAGCCGCGGGAGAAAAGACGGTAGATCAGGGTGAAAATGAACAGGTGTTAGTTCACGGTCGGCGCAGGTTTAGTTCAAAAGGGAGATTTATATGTAGATGCTTGGAAAGATGGTGTTGCATTTTGAAAAGAGCATGGCTGGACGGATCGATGACTGCGAGATTGACTGAGCTGGGAGAGAGGTAGATCGAGCCGCACCGGAGAAAATTAGTGAGAGCGAGCGATTGCTGCCCCCCCCCACCTGGTCCCACTCATCTGGAGGCCGTTAATCCCTCCAAACACACGCCAGACGCCCCACGCCTCAGAACTGGCACAAAGCCCAGCTCTCACTCTGTGAATGTGTGTGTACAAGCGTGTGCTGAATACACACTTTGCTGTGTGTGTGTGTGTGTGTGTGTGTGTGTGTGTGTGTGTGTGTGTGTGTGTGTGTGTGTGTGTGTGTGTGTGTGTGTGTGTGTGTGTGTGTGTGTGTGTGTGTGTGTGTGTGTGTGTGTGTGTGTGTGTGTGTGTGTGTGTGTGTGTGTGTGTGTGTGTGTGTGTGTGTGTGTGTGTGTGTGTGTGTGTGTGTGTGTGTGTGTGTGTGTGGACTCAGCGACTGTGTGTGGTTCTTGTTTGATTCCTGGCAGCCCTGCGCTGAGCTGA
Organism: Notothenia rossii; assembly: GCF_949606895.1. Classification (NCBI taxonomy): domain Eukaryota; kingdom Metazoa; phylum Chordata; class Actinopteri; order Perciformes; family Nototheniidae; genus Notothenia; species Notothenia rossii. Next base: position 85,321,304 of record NC_136904.1, read on the forward strand.
GCCAGCTCTAACCCGGCGGAGACAGTCGCTCTCCTCCCCCGTGGTACAGCCGCTGGCCCCTGACCATCAGCACCCACCCCCCCCCCCCCCCCCACCGCGAACATTGGCTCTGTTCATTTCTCTTTTCTCTCTTGACACCATCCCTCCTCCTCTTCGTCTTTACCGTGCTCTTTATCCATTTTTCTGCTGTAGTCTTAAAGGGCAATTGTATTTGCCTCTCCGCCTGGCCTTGAGGCTCCAGCTCTTGAATAACAGGCTCTGCTCCTTTCTTCTCTCCATAGATTATTTTGCTGACCTTCAGGGCCGCTCAGATGACGACCCGGGGCTTTATTGGGAATTCTATGGCAGCGCTGTGTGTGGTGAGTACGGATCAGCACTCTTTTGTTTTAGTGCTTACCAAGTCATTTTAAACATCTTCAATGCCATCTAGTTTTGAGTGTTTTTTTTATTATTATGTAGATGCTAAGTAAACATTATTCATGTGGTTTCTTGTGTGTGTTTCAGAGTTGAGCGAAGAGGGCGGTGTCTATGACATCCTGGCTGACCCCCCGGGCCCAGAGGACGAGGATGAGGATGATAAAAGGGAGGTGTTTGAGTTTGAGTTCTCTGACCGCCCTCTGCTGCCTTGCTACAACATCCAGGTGTCCCTCTCTCAGGGGTAAGCTTTGATCTCAACAGCAGACTCCCATTTTAAAAAGAAAAAAACCTCTATGTTGGCCTTGATTTCTAAACATTGCTTGATTCCCTCTTTTCAGGCCCAGAAACTGGCTGCTTCTGTCGGACGTGCTTCGCAGACTGCGGATGTCTGGTCGCGGTTTCCGACAGGCTTTCCCACACATGGAGGTGGTGACGGTGGCAGAGGCGGAGTTTTACCGGCAGGCCTCGCTGTCGCAGCTGTTCTCCTGCCCAGAGGAGCTGGAGGGCTTCCACGCGGACAGCAAGGACCTGTTAGACCTGGTGGAGGACAGCGGGGAGCTGGCGGCGCTGCTCGGCTCCACCCTGGAGTGCCTGGACGACCGCTGGGACCATCCAGGGGACAAACTGAAGGACAAAATCAAGACTAATGGAAAGTTGGGCTCCTCCTGACCCCTTGAGCCACTGCACCCTGGACCTTGATCCTAAACGACTGCAGTCTCTCTAGACCCCCCCCCCCCCCCCAGAGGGTTTGATGATTTGCCTTAGCCTGACTTTTAGTTCCTGCGCTTCGGCCCAGCACTGTACAGATGGACTGACCTGCTGCTGATTGGCTGCTGAAACGCGTCCCTCCGTTAACTGAGAATCAACACATTTCTGACTCTCCAGACATAATAATTGTCTTATTTTTATAAATTAATATATGTATAAATAAATAAATATATATATATATATAATATCAAGAGATTTTTCTTTCTTTCCGATGTTGCTCACAACTCCTCTGAGAGATTTTGTATGACAACAGAGTGTATTGTCTTGTCAGCGATTGGATGGAGTGTGTGAGCACGCAGCACATGTGCATGTGTGTAGCTGTACAGGATAGTACTGAGACTGTGCTATTGAATGTGGTATTTGTGTTGATAGGAAGCACATGATGTCCTGTCTTTTTTTTTTCTCCTCAGACTTGAGCGATAGCTTGAGCCTCGGGAGCAATTTGGTTGTATCTTTTTTTAAATGTTCACATTGCTTCCTGTTAGTCTGTAATTTAACATGCGAAACTACAAAATTGTTTGTATAATAAAGTTTTAAGATAATGTTGATATTTACCCCTTCGGCACAGAGCTTGTATATAACAGGGAGGCTACTGCAGTAAAGTAATTTTTTGTGTGATCATCTTTGTTTTAACTTTGTAATTAAAATATCTCATAATTTGTATTTATATTTTACAAAGAAGTTGCTTTAAAATAAATATACAAACTGCAAGATGAAGCATGTGTTCCGTTTTTTTTATTTAGTCACAGTTGAATTAAAACGGGCTATGAAAACTAAAGTGTTACTGGCTGCTCTGTCAAATTGAATCTTCTCTAATTATCGTTTTCCACTCCTGGATGTCACCGAGGTGTGATCAACACAATCCTACATTGCCATCTCTTGGAATATGTGTGTATTGTTGGTGTCATGCAATTTATTGTTGCAGCCATAAACGGAACACCTCACGATGTCCCTTTACTGCCTCTCTGCTGGAAAGCTGTGGCTTGCAGCGCCCTCCAGTGTGCAACATCTATTATATTAAACATAACGGGTATTCAATGACAAAACATCTTCCAGAAGGTGTTTTTTTACATTGAATTAGTAAAAGTATTTATTTATTGCATTTCCACCAAAAATCTGCATGATCACTTGAATTTGAAAATACCTACTTTATATCAGAATTAGATTACCTCTATTTTACCTGCAACAGGGAAATTGACGGCATTACAACGGCAATCCAGTGCAGATTAAAGTAAAAAGTATAATTACATGCGATATAAAAAAAACTATGCACATGTTATTAATGATTTACAAAACGTAAGTAGCAGTACTCTTTTATTTTATTTTTTAACTGACCATTATCAAAATATAGAAGTAACTGGTAATGTTCCCAAATTGAAAAAAATAAAGCGTAAATTGCAAGAGTGAATATTGCACATGAGTGTGTCAAAATATAATATACAAATGATACAAGTAGTATAGTGTTTTTTTTTTCAAGAACTGTTTGTGTTAGCCAAGATTGATTGTATTTCCCTTTGTCATTGACCTCCATCATTGTCCAAAAGCACTGACAAAATCCCAATTAAATCTAATAAAACTTTTCATAAAACTACAATGTCCAACTTTCATAATGTAGACTCTTTTTAGAGAAAATATATATTCCTGACACCTTTTTGAAGTTTTTTTTCTTGTATTTTGGGATGAGAGCCTTAAAGAAAAGGGATGCGTTTATGATTGTTAATGAGATCAAACATATATTATATGAACAGTTTATAAAAACAATTACCACAAGATTAAAAAAAGCAGGATAAACCTCAGGCCAGGTAGTTTTACATGTATTGGAGTACTGATTGAAATGGGGCTCCAGGCTCCCCAGATATGAAGAGGGTGACTGGGTTCACAAAGAACAGAGAGTGGGAGGACCGTGAGCTTAGTGGGGGACCCAAGGCCCCTCAGTGGGCTTATTCAGAGATGGTCTGCATCACATCCTGAATACGCTTTGTTTAAGAGTGTATGGATCAGCGTTTGATCTTTGCTTCAGTGACCGTAAAGGACTGCGGCAGAGAAACACATCAGTCTGTGAGGCTCTGCGGAGCGCACTAAATTAGCAGCTAAGTGTGTCAGCATGACGATCTGGCTAAGTTTTAACTAAGCTGAAGTAAAGTAAAGTACACTGACGCAAATGAGGTAAAGTAAAGGGAGTTATACAAAGCAGATATAGGCTACTCAAAAAGAACTGCCCTACAGTATCTCTGCAGCATTGGTGCAAAGAGAACGCTGGCATGAAGCCAAGAGCAAGGCCCTGAATTCTGAGGTAGTTGATCCACAAGCTAACAATGGAGCTCTGGGGAGGTACATGGCCAATCCAGCCCCTCGGGGCAAAAATAAACCCCTGGAGGAATCCTCTAAGAAAGGGAAAGCAGACTTAAATCGTCATCAGGCTCTGAAGCGATCTTAAGATGTGTTTTAATGTTGAAAACCAAGACGCCTTGTTTTATCTGAGGCCAACAGCTTACTGGAGTGAAGTCTGAGCTTCAGCTGCTGTCTCCAGGCAGCGAGACATTTGCCGGTTTCTCATATCCAGGTAAAGGTTATGGAGTGACAAGAGGCTGTCAGACAGCTAATTGAGATGCTGCAAAGAGTTGAGCCTGGCAGACCCCAGTTACCCTCTCAGAACGAACGCTGAAGTCAGAGTCATGTCCTGAGGCAGGAGGTGCAGGAGGCCCACACTCAAGACACTCAAGAGCTCCTCTCCTGACTAACATCCCATTTTTACTGAACAGCAGGATGTAATTTCAGAACATAAGCCTCTAGGTGAAAAAATCGCCGGATTTCACTGCATGCTTACCACCCACTCGGTTTTCCTACTAATTGTCAGTAAAATGCAGCAGAAAGTTAGCAAGTGGACCTTAAAAAAGTGTTTGTGATCAGCAAAAAGTGGTGTGGACAATTTCTCCAGATTTAACATCAGCATAGTAGAAGACAAAAGATGTCCCTCCCCTGGGTGTTGAACCTCAAGCACCTGCATGAAAAACCAGTACACACACCTCTGGGCCAATGTGCCATGCCAGATCCTGTACAAATGAACACAGATTGTTAAGGTGAGCTCAGCATAATTACAAGCTTACATGCAGTAAACTATTTTTTCTGGCCTTTTGGGTGGCAGCCATCAAAAAAACATTTGGTCTCCATCAACCCCTGAGGGTAGTAATATCAGGCCCTTTAGCTGCTAAATCCTCCATTGTTTACCAACAAGTGTGTCTGTCTGTAAATGGTACAGACAGAGGCCATACGGAGCATTTTAGCTGAAAAAACAACCCAGACTTTTGAGGTTCGGTTCAGACTGCTGGACAGATAACCATGAACGCCCGACTATAGGTCTTGCTGTGATGTGATTTGGAAGGAATTTGTACCTTTATGCACACAACGGGCACACAGGTATAGCGTACAGAACATGACACGAGTACAAATAAATGAATGCATAAATACAGGAATAATTTAATAGAATAATAAAATAAAATAAAATCATAATGAAATAAATAAAATGCAATAATACAATCATAAAAACTAACTTGAAAAAAAAGATCTAAACATATTTAATATGATTTTTTTTTTATAAAAAAAATTAAATAAAGTGATGATAATAAGAATTAAATTCATTACTTTTTATAAACATTTTTATATAAAACTTGAACAAATATTGCATGAAAAGATGTCTGGCAACAACAAACAATTAAAATAACAATTACATTTTTTTTTTAAATGGGGACAAAGATTTTGATTATGTTTGCTGCTTTAAGAAAGAAACATACACAAAAACAGTCCACAAAGAGGACTTTTGTGTTCTCATTTCCTTTATTATCTGTTTGAGTTTTCATGTTTTGCTAGTAGATTTTGTGTCCTAAACGGTAGAATAATCACGAAAATTAAGCAAATGCAATACAAAATAAATGCTTGATGCAAAAGCTTTCAGACTTTAATTAAACAGGTGTTATAGTAAAACCACCAGGGGAAGTGTTAGGAGATGTGTGAAGTGATTTTTCTTTAAATGTGTTGTTTATGTGAGAAGCCATGTTATTTTCAATTGAATACTAAAAAAGGACAGCTATTCTACTGAGGAAACGATACAAACTTAAAATAGAGAGCTCCGCAAACATTTATTTTCCTGTAGAGAAATGGTTCCTCATATCTTTCAGTGACAGATATTTTCCCATCATCGTTTGCGGTTCCGTGACGTCGGGTCAGCTGATCTCTGCTGCACCAAGGAGAAAGATGTCGCTGACAAACTGCCGAAGGATGGAGGCTGTTTTATCCGTGGCGTTTGCGCTCTGTTTCTTTATCACAAGCGGTAAGTAATGTGTGAAGAAAGACATTCACGATTCCCGTCTTTTAGGATGTGTTTTTTCTTCTTAAATATAACATAATAGCGTCATGTCTCCACCGTTTTTGCAAATGGCAACCTAGCTTCGTTAGCATCGCCTTTAGCTTTCTAATACAACCTAAAGCCCGGTGTAATACTGTGATGTTAATGAATAGGAATGTGTGAAATCATATTGTTATACGGGTAGAATTGGAGTATCTAATACGATTAAGCTTTCAACAAGGGGGTTTAAATACATATCATATAGATAGCCCGTTGCTAACGCATTAGCAAAGCATTGAGGATAAGGATGTGTGTTGTTGGGGTTTACAGATTATTCGTGGTCATGTAAAATAAAGAAATACATGTATCTGCTTCCGCTATGTTGCTGGTTAGTAATTCACACAAGGCTGTGCTGGCATGTGACCGGCTGTTCACTGCTAGTTCCTCTTTAACATTAATCACAGGCTCTCTGTCACGAGTTAATGCCTCAGTGCACGGAGCTGTAGTGCTGGTTACAGTGGGTTCAGTTTACTATTACCTGTGAAGTCCAGTGGAGAAAACTGCTGTTTGCTGTAATGTGCATTTAACATAGCAGTGTTAATTATAACACTACACTGACACAAGGGACTTGGCCTCTCATTTAAAAGGGCCTGCTGTCTTAAATAGCAAAACATCAGATGACATTAATGTGTTTGAGTCTTCGTTTTCAGTTTAAAACACTTCAACTAACGTTTATTCTCATTATCAATTATGGTGCCGTTTTCTAGGTCACTTGATAAATCGTCTATAAAATGTGAAATGTCTATTCCAGTTTATCAGTCCACAGTAATGTCTTTTCAGAATGGGTTTTGTCATTACCAAAGCCACATATATTCCGTTTAATATAAGATCAATAAGATAAAAGCAGGAAATGTCTATGTTTGGGAGACAAAAAAAACCCATTTCCTGCTATTTCTGCATAAAAAACCGACTCTAACAATTATTTGTGACAGTACTAACCTATTGGAATCCATTCAAGAAAAACATAAATGTATTATATTATACCTAGGCCTATTTAGTTAGAAGGCATTAAGTCAATTGCGATGATATATGGCACAAATATAAACATTAGACTTTTATTATGAAATAAGGTCAGGTGGTAATGGCAGTACAGAATATTTCCTCATTTAGAGGTCACTGTCAATTTGTATGTCTGACTGGATACATGTTTTGGATTTCGATAAAATTAGTTGAAAATAAATGTTCAGGTAGTTAGGCAGAAACTGACTTTGCCTGTCATTATTATTCCCTATATAATAAATAAATGATACGTCACTCTATATTTAGGAGGAAAGGTAGATTTTAGACTCAATTGAAAATATATATACTCGGTTTGGCGTAGTAAATGTTTTCTTCCTGGGTTTCTACTGTGACTTAATATTTAATTCTTACATTTTCCACATGTTTGACTGGGATTGAACCTCCTCTCATTTTGTCTCACAGGTGTACATGGGGACAGTTTAACGGTGCTGCAGTCTCCAGACTTTGTGTCCTTCCAGAAAGGAGACTGGCCCATCTCTGGAGAGAAGATCCCTGACCTGGTGGCTCTAACCATGGGCTTCTCTGTTCAAGAGGTGCTTTCTTTTCTAGTTGCTATTCAAAAGAAGCTTAAGGGGCTCTGGTATATATTATAAAAAATAATGTATGCAATAACAATGCCAAAAACTATAGCGAGGTAATACCCCTTTCTTTCTTTATAATGTCTTTCAGACTGTCTGAACTGAACTACTACTACTACTTTAAATTGTGGGTAGGGTAGATAGCTCCCATTGTTCTGTGACCTGCCATTGTTCTGTGACCTGCCAATCATCCAACCGGGGGTCATATTTCATTAGGTGTTCATTTTTATCTGAAGTTGTACCCATGGATGTAGAAAAAATAGTTCTACCGCAAAGTTATTTTCTGTGGGGACTTCCGGCAACAATCTTGATTCTGATCAAAGGCCAGAAGACTCGAAAAAACATCAGCAAAGATGTTTTATTGAGAAGATGATCACTACGTGACAGAAGTTTTCAAAACCGTTTATGGCCCCCTTACTTCCAGTCCAACTCCAGTTGAGAACCACTGCTCTATACCATCTGCAGACAGACACACTTACATTCTAGCTGGTAAACAAAAGAGGATTTAGCAGCTAAAGGGCCTGATTTTACCCTCAGGGGTTAATGGAGACCAAAGGTTTTTTCGACAAGTTGTTTCGGCTGCCACGCAAAAGGCCAGAAAAACCAGTTTACTGCATGTGTAAGTTTGTGATTATGCGGAGCTCACCTTAACAATGTGTGTTCATTTGTACAGGATCTGGCCTGGCCTGGCCTTAAGGCTGGTCCGTTGTTCCAGCGTCCCCGAGCCAACGTCCTGGTGGTGGTGAGAGGAGTGGATAGCCTGGACATGCCTAATAGTGTGGCCTCCTACCCCCTGGAAAATGTGAGTCAGACGGGACTGTGGAGTTATGATGTTTTGCACATCAGATATCATATATTTCTGAACAATCCAATGTCATTTGGCTTAGTTATTCAGTGGTTCTTCTTCTTTGTTCTCACAGCCGGTTCCCTTCACCTTGGACAGTGTTGCAGAGACAGTCCACTCTCTGTTTGCTGAGGACACTCCTGTAGTGCTGCAGCTGGCCCCCAGTGAGGAGGTAATGAAAATATACTGAGACTGTACAGGGAATACTCACCATGTGTGCATTCACTCATGTGTTAGATTTTTGAAATGTGTTTGTTGTGTCTCAAAGAGGTTGTATATGCTGGGCAAAGCCAATGCTGTGTTCGAGGACCTGCCAGTGACCCTGCAGCAGATCCGCGCCCGCCTGTCCCAGGACGGCTCGGTGCTGGCCTCCCTGCCGCTCAACTCCCTCAGCAGGAATGCAGAGGTGAGTTTGAAAGGGCAATACCGTACACACTCAAGGCTATGCTGGCTGTTAACAACCACCATATGCTTTTTAGAGACACATCTGCGTCAACATGATGGTTGACTTTAACTGGGATATCACTATCCTTTTAATATACTTATTTACTATGTATATTTGCATATGATTAAAACAGATATCATTTTTTGTATTCTTGCTAGTACACTTAATAAAATATATATAGCACCAAAATACCTTTGATTCCTGAAGGTTCCTCAAATAAAGTGACTAGATTTACCTGATTTTAACTATTTCTGTTAACTATGTTCGTCTCACTGGAAGTCTCTTGTTTATTCTTACCTCTTAACTGTTTCTGCTTTCTAGGCTGATTTGCTCTTCCTGTCTGAGGTCCAAGTCCTGCACGATATCACCGCTCTGGTAAGTTGGCCGGTTTTGCTTAAAGGTCACCTATTATGCAAAATGCACTTTTTCATGTCTTTTATACATCAACATGTGTCCCCTCTGTGTAAAGAGATTCTGAAAGTTTCAGGAAAAAAGACCCTCTCTCTTTTTGTCCTGATCCATTTCTATAAAAACCTGTCAGAAAATGAGCTGATCAGATTTTGGCCACTTTATGTCATAACGATTGTTTGGCTTGTGTAACCATTAGCCAATCAGCAACCACGGTACCCCCCCACCTTATCACCTGAATCTCCTCCTAGAGCACCAGTGTGTTATTTTTAACCAAATATCTCTCAGAGGGGCGTGGGGAGGGGCTCCTTATTTTCATCTAAATTAACAGACAGAGAATCAGCACTTTTGAAGCAGGGCTGAAACAGAGGGGATTATGGGTAATGCTGCAATGATCTGTTTGGTGTTTGGAGTCAAACACTTCAGAGACATGTTTTGTATATATCTGAGACCTATAATATAATGATGATAAACAGTATAATAGGGGACCTTTAAACACTCTTGGATTATGGCTAAGATGTCTTTTGTCTTTTACATGTTTTCTAGCTGCAGAGACACAAACACTTGGCGAAGGATCACTCTCCGGACCTGTACTCTCTGGAGCTGTCCGGCCTGGAGGAGCTCAGCCGGGTCTACGGCCAGGACTCTCCTCAGTACCGTGACGCCACCGCCATCCTCGCCACCGTTCTGCAGAAAGTAAGTAGACAGTCTAAATTGGCCTTACTTACTTTTACATCCTCATTTTTATTTTAAATCTCTCATCTGTGTATAATAATACTTTTTCTCATTGTAGTTTGGAGAGGATGTGTATGGTCTATATGGCAACAGCACTGTGGTGGAGGTGGTTACAGTGAAGACCTTTCAGGCTCCTTTGACCAGGAAGTCCCGTTCAATCCTGGAATCCAAACAGATCGTAAGTCATGATTACTTGTTGCACGTCACACGACTACCTTCATTTAAACAACGTTTATTGCAGGGCTGTTGTATTAAAATCAGGGTTCTTACGGTCATTAAAAACCTGGAAAACTCATGGAAATTCAAAATGCTAATTCCAGGCCCTGGAAAAGTTATGGAAAACAATATTTTTCCCAAAGTTTTGGAAAAGTCATGGAAATGTAACTAAAGTTGCATCAAATATAATTTATATTTTAGCTAATCGCCCGACATAGTAATACTATAATGATAATAAATACTGTATCGTACAGTAATGAAACGTAAAATGGCATTTAACTGTCGAGGTATTTTGCTGGTGAGAGATTTTAGTTGCTTTAGCCTGTAGAAGCTAGTAAGCCTACCATTTGATTGGTTTTAGATAGGCATAACATGTTTCATATGCAGACCTTATTTTCCTGTTCCATGTTCAAATAAACCATTTTCAGTGGTTCTGAAACGGTCATGGAAAAGTCATTGAAAATCATTGGTGAAAAAGTGTATGAACCCTGTAGAATGCAGTAGTTGGAGTTAGTTCTACTTAATAAACTGGCAACTGCTTTTAAGTTTATGGTGTTTGCATATTATGCCATGTGGGAAATCTCCATAATCTGGAGCTGGTTTCATGGTCTTGATGGTTTCCCTTGTGCCTTTGATGCTATAAAAAAGTTAAAATGTGTACCGTGAAAAAAGTGCATGACAAAGCTCTATTGATGATTTAAAGTACCGTACATGTCTCGTGTTGGGGTGATGTTATCAATGGTGAGAAATATGAGACTGAAATAACAAAGCCTACACTGTTAGTATTTATTTCTCTGCTCTGTGTCATTGTGTTGTCTCCTGGGTTCTGTAGTGCCCGGAGTCTGTCTTTTTATTTTCTTCCTCCCAACCCCCATCCCCCCAGGAAGCCTTTTGCCTCCTGTCATGTCATCATAGAAAATAAGAGTTTGTTCTTAATTGATTTTCCTGGCTAAATAAAGGTTCTTCTACTACTACAGTGGGATTGCCGTTCTAGTCCATGCTTCTTAGTTTTTATGACTTAGGTCTGGAAACAAGGAATGCTTTGATCAGCAGCTCTTTAAAAAGGCTAATGGGAGTCAGATGGTGGGAGGTGATTCCTAATAGTTAGTAGATCTTAGTACATCCTGTTGCAATGCATGCAAAGTGATGAAGATGAAAAGGTTGAAGGTTTGTTATTTAAGTAATGCGTCTACTTTTATTACATTATAGAGCAACCCCGGCAGCCCTTACAACCTGGCCTACAAGTACAACTTCCAGTATGCTGTGATCTTCAACATTGTGCTGTGGCTGATGATCGCTCTGGCCCTCGCCGTCATCGTCACTTCATACAACCTGTGGAACATGGACCCAGGATACGACAGCATCATCTACAGGATGACCAACCAGAAGATCAGGATGGATTAGGTCCTGACCCATCAACACTCCCTCTGTCCTCTTTAATCCCTCCAGTGAATGTTTGTGTGTTTTGTGAGGTCTTGTTTAGTGAAACAAAATGTGACAACTTGAGGGGAGGAAGGGTTTAATATGGAGTCACCTCTTTGTTTACAATGCTGACATGATAACGGACAAAAAACATTGACATTTCAGTATTTGTTCTTACATTTGCCTACATAAATAAATCCTCCTACACTGATGTATACACTGAACCAATTCACCCTTCCTCCCTTCAACTTCAGCTCATTCCTTCTGACTTTGACTCCTCACTAACTATGTTTTGTTTTTTTCCCTGGTGATTGCAACTTTATTTTTTATTGTAAAAAATAGTGTAATATGAAAGAATGCGTCTGTTTCCGGTGTGAACTTGTTGTGGTTGTTTTGCTGTGTGAAGCTGTTTTAAGTTAAATGAAATCTATGTGTATATATTGAAGATACAAAGAAAACTGTATGAGAAACTGCTGTACTCCTATTGTGAAAAGATGTGTGCAGTGTTTATTCCAGGTAGGTTTCACCCTGCTTTACATGAATAGTTACTCATTATGATGGTTGTTAAGATTGGACAAGGATAATTTAAGCTCTGTCAATTGCAATAAAATGCCTGACAATAAATTATTACATGGATCACCCCAATTTGTTAACTTTCATTCATTAAAAAAAAAACAATTATTTACTTTTTCAAAATAACCTTTAACCTTTTTGTAAATATTAGAACTCTTATACTTGTGTAGTTTGATGTCATGTTTCAGATACGTTGTTAATTAAAACCCCTTGCGAACATTTGCTCTCTAACCTTAAAATAACTAATTTAAGTAACTCTTGAAATGATCCAGTATTTCACCTTATGCAGTTTTTACTTGTAATACTGTGGTATTAATGTTATACTTAAGTAAATGAATATTTCTTCCACTACTGTACCTATCTTACCATTTTTGGGTGCGTTCACACCTGCCTTGTATAGTCCGGTTGAATCGAACCCTGGTGCGTTTAGCCGCTTGGTGCGGTTCATTTGGGTCGGTGTGAACCAGGTGTGAACACAGTCCGAGACCTCTTAAGTGAACTAAACAACCGCACTCTGGTCCGCTAAAATAGGTGGTCTCGGAGCGCTTGCTTGCGAACTCTGGAGCGGTTCATTGCTGGTGTGAACGCAGTCCGCACCAAAACATAGGAAGCGTAGTATTTACGTGTCACAAGAACGCGGATATCTTCAAAAATATTTAGCGAAAGAGTCTTTCAAGACATCCGTGGTTGTTTAGTTAAAGAGGGAAGCAGAATTAAGTGTTGAACAGTGTCGTGTAAAGTAAAAATTCTCCGTCAGCTACATAAAAGTAAGAACACCTGTCGTCGGTGAAACGCCCCTCCTTACTGCAGAACGTCTCATATGTGTTATAATGTTTTTTAACGGACGTTGTGATCACAAGCAGGAAGATTATCTGCACTGTTGGACTGACTCATCTAAAAGCTCTCTTCTACGGATATGTGTCATGCGCTTAATATTATGCAATTGTGTAACAGCTAAGCCAATCAGAATGAGTGTGCAAGCTTTAAGCCCCGCCTTGGTCATTATCCGCGGAATGTAATTGGCTGAATGCTTTTGTAACAGCTCAGATTTTATAACACAATATTTAGAGTGCAGATAGCGACGTTTACCTGCAACGGAAGAGGTGACAATGTTAGGTTATACCGAATAGATACAAATAAGGAAACAACCATGGTCTGACTGATAATAAAAGGTAGGATTTATTTTCGTTTTGTTCTCTTCTCCCCCTGTATTCAACCTTTATGACCGCGCCCACGCCGCGGAGAGAGAAATATATGAAAACTATCAGCCTACTAATTACATGGAGTGGTGGGAAGCAGGCTACATTGGTTGAAATAGGCCTTCCTATACTTTATTCGATTATCCATTTCAAGTTACTCTACAAATGAACTTTGCTACATTTCACCGGGAAATATTTATATTTACTGAAATTAGAGGTATTTTTTGCTGTAAAATGTTTCTGAATACTACTTCTACCTCTTAATGTAGTATTAGTAATTATCCTGTAAGATATATGTGCTATATTTGTACCTATTAACAGTTATTTTATCGTTTGGCTTCACATCACAGCTAGCATGTACGTGGTGAGGAAGATCCGGGCCTCCATTGATGCAGGAGAGCAACTGGAAAAGCCCATCACAACACCATGTAGTGCTAGTGGTAAGACAACCTCCTCTACTACAACTTCTGCAAAAGAAACAGAAATAACTTCTAACAAATGAACCCTGTGTATACTCTGAACAATAAACTGACAACTCTTTAACTGTATGATCCCTGCATATCATACAGTTACAGATATTTGCTTTTTTTTTCATAGTCATCTTACTGTTTATTCTTCAGATCTTTGTGGAATGTTGACTGTGCCCCATGGCCATGCTACTGAATGGGACAGTTTTGGTTTTCGATCAAATAATACAAATCTAATTTAAGAATATTATTTGCCAAACTTGATATTTTTTTTACATGCTCAGACATAATTTAGCTTGATTTGACTTACCATTATGTCATGAAACATATCCATGAGAGTATAGGTACATAAGGAGTATTATGCTGTATAAGTAACTAACTCATATTGATGTTTATTTTCCACTTAGCTGGACACGAGTCAAGAGGAAGCATTACTGCGGCCGCTCTGATTCCAGCACCTGAGGAAGGTGTTGGTGGAGCAGCATGCTTGATGACGTCCTCAGGAACGTCTGTGCAAAATTCTGGCTCTTCCTGACGTTAAAGATCATGCTGGACACTGGAACTGTGGTCTCCGCAATGGATTTGGGCATAACAGTAAAACGGGATAATGGATCATTCAATGTTGTATATCCAGAACCGTTTCCATTTTATGGTCAACATATATTTGGCCAAACTAAAGTTGTACAAACAGACCCTTACAGACTTCTTTCCAGTGTCTATGCTGTACTCAGGGACCAATATCGAGCTAATGACAGACATCCTTTTTCACAGCACATTTTGTCTTACCATAGGAAAATAACAGATGCTACTAATAGCAATGACTCTTTTCCATGTTTGAGTTAACTCACAAAACAGGCACCTGAATGCAATCCAAACTGTATGTTATTAGTACCTGGTAAGTCATCATGTTTTCTGTGAGAAAAGCCTGTATACTGCAGTTTATGAAGGCCAACTCACCAACCTCTCTTCAGGGGCTGAGCAGGCCTGATGTTTCTTCTGCTGTTACAATAAATAAAACGATTAAAAAAAAAAGTTGCTACAGTCGCTGTCTTTAATCTTGCGAAAGGTTATTGTTATTAGGTTAAGTATAAAGTATAAAGGAATAGAGATAAGAAATAAAACCTTTAATCCTAGTTTGACTTGACTGATTAAGAAACGCAAAGGTGTAATGCAAAAATGATGAAAAAAGCACATTTAAAAAATATAATATTTTCATCTAATGCATGATTATAGTTTACGATATAAGAAACTAGTTTCAACACTTCAATGGATCAATACTTTTTACCCAATTTTACATTACTCTTAATAATGGGTTGGCCTACTTATACTTTTGGTATGCTACTTGTGCATTTTCTCATGCTAATATGCTACTTTTGTACCTTAACTTAAAGGTAGGGTAGGTAAGAATGGAGAAACTAGCTCGACTAAGCTAGAGTGTGAAAGTAAACAACCAAAACAAATCTGCAGATTTCCTTACATAGCAACTCCTCCAACACACACGAACGCCCACATGACCAATGAGGGCACGAGATAAGTTTTTGCACGAGATGGAAGACTGACAGGCAGGTAGGCCATCCAATTATCTGCCGCGGGGCGAGATAGATAATTGGACTTTCATTTTACAGCGCCACGGCTTCCACAGATGAAATAGTTGTATTTATTGTCAACGCATTTAATATATTCATTGCTATCGGGATGTTAAGAAAATTCCATGGAATATAACAAAAAGTGTTTCTGAAGTGAATGACCTACCCTACCTTTAAACGTGATACACTGTGTGACCAAAGCTTTCTTATATTTAAAAATATCTGAATTGCATATCTCACAATATTGTACTGTAAAAATGCTGTTGAATTGAACGTGCTTAGTTACTTTGCTCACCCATCCTTCCCGGGAACACATTTCAGCCCTTTGTGCACCTCGCTGTTATTCCTGTTGCACTTCTGGTGCCTACCGGATGTTGCTAAGGAGAACAGGAGCGCAACTAGCAGCACTGAGCCCAACAAAATTTGACTCTGCTGTGTTTTGTTAAATGCTGGTGGAAATGTTCATGTGGAAATAGTTGGCCTACACTCTCCTTATATTACCTGTTGGTCTGAAGAGAATTACGTTTCTACGGTAAGCTGTATCTCTGCTAGCTAACATAATAGACATGGTAGCATTCACCAAGCTAACGTTAGCACTGCCGGCTAACGCTAGCTGGAGAGGGTTTTCAGTTTCGGTTGTAAGAAATGTAACTTCAATCAATTTTAAAATCAGACATGTGGTCATTTTTGGGGTGGGCATTGACATATCTGCAATACGGGTTTCCTGTTATGAATAGGAAGCGTTAACGTGACTTGGGTGCTATCTGTGCTACATACATTTTGTAAATGACATAGTTAAAGGGCTTACTATTTCATTAAATTAGCATAATTGGGTAATGTTGTCCTCGTTTTTGTTTAAATATTTGTATTCCATCATCTTTTGCAATGCTTCTGTACAGGGGTCACACATGGTCTGATTGAGCAACATATCTTGTGAAATAGTGTTACTGTTGTTTGCTAATCCAAATAATAAATCAAACATCACAGCCAGCTTCTGACACATTTTTCTTTGGTATGGTTGTAAACATTGTGTTAACATTTTGTGTTGATAAAAGTGTCGATTCGAACAAACTCAACATGTGAAACCTTGTTTGTTGAAATTACGTTACGACCTTTTTACTTTTAAAACACATTGGTTGTTGCTTAGTGAATGAAACTCGTTTTTTTTTTAAATACATGCTACAATTATGTACGATTTAATTTGTGACACTTCATAATTTTTATTTTCTTTGTTTGTCTTGTCAGTGTTCTTGCTGTGTCTCAAAATTGAAGAGCATGATGGATCGAAGAAGAGCCTTAACTATTCCATTTAATGTTGACAATAACTTGGTATGTGTGACCCATGTTTTCCTCACATGCATGTGCGCTTTTTTTTGTGCAGAATGAATTGCTTAACTGGAGAAATTCTGTCGGGAAGCTTGCTTTATGGCTGCCATAATAGACTTGTTGTTCACATCTAAAGGATAAGCTCATTGCGATGTATTGTTTAATGGCTCTGACCAGCTTTTGTGATTGCTAATGGTATACTGTAAAATGATGTTGATCTGTGAGCTTACTTCCCTTTTGTTAAAAATAAATTGATCATACATTACAGCGGAAGCATGATAAGCTGTAAATTGTTATTTCTGCACAATTGCCAATGCTACAGTTACCGTAGTAAACTGCTGCTGTGTTCATTTTTTGTGTTTTTAAGTTAATTATACAATCTATAAAATGTGATATGTTAAAGCTCTGTGAAACCCAAGTTGATGTTTTCAAATTGCTTGTTTTGTCTGACAAATCCACGAAAATAATCAATATATCAACACACAAGGCAGAGATAATCAGCAAATCATTCAAATGGACGAGCTGGAACTAGGGAAATGTTGGTATAAAATTAAAACCAATCATCAAATTAGAAAATGTATTCTCTTACAATCAACTTATCAATTTCCTGAGTTATGATTGCTGCTTTATTCCAGTGCACATGCTTCAAGACATAGACACACACATTCCTACTTAAATGCTTTGCTCATTTGCACTTTTTGTTTTTTAATTTATACAAACACAGTAACTAACCACCCTGTTAATTTTAGGTGGAAAACCCACTCAAAATCTCCGTGCCATGTCTCTTACCAAAGTGTGGGAAGTTAGAAAGACAGGTACAGCGATCCTTCTCTGTGTGACCACATAGACAAATGTTATGGTGGTGGTGGTGAGGTTTTTCCGGTTATTTTCATCTTCTTCTGCTTCTCACAGGTTCCCTGGACTGCATTTGCAGGTTGCAAACTCAAACATTGTGATTCACAGCATACTAATGGATCCACGCTGCTTGATCACAAGCACGCTGCTATAGTCACACTGGAAATGGCAAGGTGAGAAGAACAAATTGATTTGTTTTACTGCTGTTTGCAGACAGAAACACCTGATTATTGTTCTGCTATCAATTAAAACTATAAATGTGTAGTGTTGTCTACGCTAAGCTTAACTGTTTGATACGTTATTGTTCCAAGCTTGCTTTCTGCTTTACTTGAACTATATGCTAAATGTACACATGCTCGTTTATTTTGTTTTGATTGGCATCATTTTAATTGGGGTGAGGGTACTGTATTTTTAGGCCTCTTCCTTTTTCAATTTTTAAAAACTTTAAAACCATGACATAAAAACATGTCTTTAAGCAGTTAGGGTCTTTGTGACTTTTGTGATGAATACCATCATTATCACACTACCGAGACTGTTTGTTTGTATGTTCATCGTCTTCCCAAGTTTTGTCCACAATGCTGAATTTTAAAGATGGCCAGCTGTCTATTGTTTGTGTGTACAGTAGCAGTGTTGCACATTGCTCGAATTTGCTCCTACTAAAAAATAAAGATTGCTTATATGCACCATGACTAAAGGCCAAGCTTATCCTGACTGCACACATGGCTGATCTAAACCCCTCCCTCTTGATCAGCTGGTATGGACACAGCTGGCCAGGACACATTTAAAAAGGTTGACAATGTTGCAGACGGGCTCTAGAAAGGTTGTGAATAACTGCTTCTGTGTTTCATCCTGTAGGAGGCAGCCCTGTCTGATCCTGACCAATGTCCTAGAGACAGAACAGGGTAAGGCCTACATGGAAAGAATAACACCGAGTCTAACTTCAAGGAAATGCAGACGAGGGTCAAGTACACCGAGTGGGCGAATCAGAGAGGGGCCTCTGATCTGCAGAGACAGGAGGTCCAGTCAGAAGGAGGCTGTTAAAAACAGAAGTCAAATCCCTAAAAGCAACCAAAAGACAACGTCCACACTTTCTCAAAGGTAGGAATCAACTGTTAAATGGAGAAATAGAAATGTAGGAAATGTGCTTTCTTGCTGAGGATTTGAGAAGTGATTCCACTGTCATTTATTTACCATAGATATAAAGCTATAGCATGAGTCTGCTAACCTTAGCTTAGCATAAAGACTAGAAAAAGGGGGGAATCTAGTGTGGCTCTGTCCATGTGTAAAAACAATTATCTACCAGCTCCTTTTTAAAGCTGACTTATTCATATTTTATAGTTTGTTTGTGTAAATTGAGTGGTTCTTAGGACATTTAACAATCCTCTTTTTGGTTAAATATAAATATGGCATTGAGTCTTTCCAGGGAGACAAATGGCTTCCAGTTCCATCTTTTGCTTCTTCACTGCAAAGCTTACTTCCGAGGCAACTCGCAGCATCTTTGCAATAATAATAATAATGATCACAGAGATGGACTCAAAGATAGTTTTACTCACCATTAAGGGCCTAACTCTAAATAATAAGACAGAAAATGGGTCTCACTTGCAGAAAAGAAAATGTGTCTGTTTATGTGTGATGTTGTACTGATGAGAAATACAATTCTAAATACAGGACAATGTGATGGTTCACACAGGCCTGTGAATAACCGACCAAATTAGCCACAAAACCAGTAGGAGGTTTTATGTATTACGTTGTAATGAGAAATTACCTTTTAAGAGTTGGCTCTGTATTTTCCAGGCAGAAAACATGCAGATTTTATTTGGAATAATACCACACAGAAATCTTTCTCAACTTAGATCAGATATGTGGTTATGCGTTAGTTTTATTCTGTTTAGTCTTAGAGGTTTAGTGTTTAGGTATTCTTAGTATACAAAGTGTAACACTGCAGCATGTTGCTTGTGCTAAAAAATGAACGTTGTGTTCATTATTTTGTGTCTTCAGGTCAAGACTCCGCAGAAGGTCACACAATGTTGACGACGGAGAGGAAAACAAAGATGGCAAGCAGGTTATAATAGGAAAAGATGACGGAGACGACTTCAAATACGCTGAGGTTGTAGGTGTGTAACATGAATGCATTCAGAATCGCAGTTTCTATTGTGCTGCTGTTTTTGGGTCCTTTTGACTTTTTCACTATCTCTTATTTTAAGACTCAGAAAGATTTAGATTTTCCTGCTTTCAACCGGAACTTCTGTCAAATGTCCTTTTCAGGGTTAATGCTACTATTTGACTGAAACAAAGCTGAATTGACCCAGCATTTCCCTTACAAGGATATTCTTTTTTCTACTTTTTAACATTTTCTGTTTGACCGAACTGTATGTGTTTTTCTAGCCTGATTGTTTGCTTATATTTCTGTCTGATACAGGTTGTGGGGTCTTAGTGAGATGGGAGCCTGTAGATGATACCGGAAGTTGTGATGAGTTCATCAAGGGCAGGTTGTCTGATCCAGAAAAAGAAGTACAAAACAGTGTGGTGAGTGCCGTACAGAAGTGTAAACTTTATCCAAACTTTCTTATAAAAGCCATAAAGCAACAGAACAGGCATGCAGACTATTTTGTAAGTGTGTTTTTGAATGACATCATGTTTTGAATAAGCCTTTATGTAACTTTTACTTAAAATTCAGGATGTTGTTTCCATAACACTCCAACCAAAACCCTCAGACATTTCCATCAATGTCAATTAAATGGAATTATGAATACCTTTTCAAAAGAATTGAATGCAGCTTGGGAGCATATAAGACCCTAATTAACATCAGAATCCTCTGGGCCTCTTTTCGTTGATAACATCGAGCAATGATAGCATTGAGGCTGTATCTATAATGTTTTGTCATGTTCAATGCATCACATATATTTTAAGAGACAGCTATGTTTTAAAATCACTTTTCCAATAGCACCATTTTCTGTATAACATGTAAAAAGGGCTATTGTGACACCTCTACTGTTCTCGTAAGACATCTGTGTGTCTTGCTGTTGAACATGGCTCCAGTTGTTTGTTGAGTTTGTGCATTCTCTGCTGTCTCAACAGAAGCGGAAAAGAAAGGAACCAGCATCGCCGTGCAATGGAACCGGCAGCCCCAAACGCCACTGTGAGAGTGTGCTTCTGCTCAACGGAGAAGAAGGGAAGGATGGAGGACTGTCCCCAACGCGTGTTTGTCAAACGGAACCCGAGGAAGACGGAGATCCGGAAAGCCTGGACCGTACCATTTTACAGTTCACGGTGGGAGGGGATGATCCGACCCCCGGTCCTCATTTAGAAGCCGGAGACTCTGTTGCTACCCCCAGAAAAAGTCTTTCCTCCTGCCAGGACAACAAGACCACATCCAGCCCCTTCGAACCCAGTGAGTACCCCAACAAAGGATAAGATCACCTCAAAAACTGGTATCTTAATTCTACTGCTCAACTTGACTTTGAAGTGATCCAAGAGGTAGCTCAGGAAAACGGTGACTCAGGCAGCTCAGCTCAATGCCATGTTGTTTTATATCAATATGTAAATAGATGATCTGATGGTGAAGCTGAGCACTGAGCTTCTGTAGACTGTCAGTGAAGCTGGCTCTATGAAGAACACACAGAATGAGATGCTCTTCTACATTATCACATAGTCTTTCAGCTCATGCAGCAGGACTCACCCACACTATTCCCAGACCAAAACCAAGCCCAAAAAATGTGAGTCTAAAAGCTGTTGGATTCCATTATCAGTCGAGCATCAGTACTGGATTCATGTGGGCCAAATCATTAACAACATTTAAGAGAATTTGTTTAAAACTCAGATAAAGACGTTTTCAATAAGATATTTATTTGATTGACTTTGATAAAAGTCCCCCTTTTTTATATGAACTGTCTTGTATTTCTTTTTTAGAACTGCTTTTGTATTCCTTTCTTTTTCTGGGCCATATAGTATATAGGAATACAAAATATTTCTAAACAAAATCTAATCTCTTAAACATCTTGTTGACTGCTTTTTATTTGATTTATTTAACTAAAGTTCCAAAGTGTTAAACAAAAAAAGCTAAATTGTTCTATAAATTAAGAACATTATAATGATTATTTCTATCTTTACAACCTCCTTGTGTCATATAATAATAGTAATAATAATACACGGGACTTTTATAGCGCTTCTCCGAAAGCTTAAAGACGCTTTACATATATGACATATCTAGGACAACGTCTATCCCTTCTCTCCTTTTAAAGCCATTACAACTCCTTTATGCAATATAGGACATGATGTGCTTGTTTTTGAAAAAAGTAACTTGGCTAGCTCGCTTCAATTCACTCTGGGCCTGATGTGTTTTCCATGTGCTTTTATTTCAGTTGTTCTGTCCAGTGATGATGATGATGATGATGAGGGGGAGGAGGAAGAGGAGGAAGAGGAAGAGAAGGAGGAGGAAGAGGAGGGCGTTGACGATGCTCCCTGCAGCCCACCGGTCCAAACACCGGTCCCTGTGGAAGACGTAGTAGTAGAGATACAATCCCCACGGAAAGCTGAGGACAAAGAGCAAGAAGCTTCTGACCTAGAGGACGTGCAGGTTAGCAGGACTTCTCCCTGTATTACGACTGATCCATATCTCTGTATTGAACACATTTCATAACAAGATCCATAATGCTTCGTCGGAACACAATCTAGTCTCTTATTCGATAAGAGCAAAGCATATATGAATCTTGGAATATAGTAAAAGGGACATTCAGATGTTTTTCTCAACTCATTATTTGTTTTTAGCAAAGTTTTAGCCCTGGTTTAAACATAACAAAATGTAGCACTATATGAAAAAAAGCATGTTGCTCAATGGGCCCGGGGATATTGGCCTTAAATCACAAAAGCTTGAGCGATTAATATTCATATTGCATCTCATGCTAACAAGATATTATGAGAGAAATGTTTGCGATATTAAACTACAACAAAGTAGCAGCATGCATAGCTGTCAGTGTGTCATTCTTCTTACTAGCACTAGGTGGCGCCAACAGAAGGAAGATTTAAATCCCACACAAAATATTGTGTCTTAATAGTTCAATACATATCTGACTGTTAATGTGTATAACCAATGTGTTTGAACCGACTTTCCCAACACTGTGTGTATGTTTCTGTGTTGCAGGTGCTTATAGAGGAACCTGTGTCAGTGACCATTTCTCCAAACCTCAGTATAGACTTCTCCTTCTCCACGCTGCACTGTGGTGGTTATCGAGGGAGAGCGAATGGAGAAATCATGGTATAAACCACAAATATATTAATTTGCCGATGCTGAACAGATTTTTAAAAAAAATCCAATTTCAGGGGAAGGAGTGTAACACATTGTTTACTCTTTCTTTCACAGATAGCAGACCAAGAAATCATCATCCCGCTGGAAGGTAATGATAAGAGGAGTTTTAACCTTTGGTGTTAATTACGCTTGAATAGACTCTCTGTGTTGTTGAGAGGCATTGGCCTACCTGAGCCCTTTGGTCTGAACTTGTTTTGGTCACGCTGTCTACACACATCCACTCCCAGCTTACTGGTCTATTTCAGATGGTAAAGTATGTGTGTGTTACTGGATTAGACCCTCAAGGCCCTAGAGCACTCTCAGCTTTTGAGACCGTGTTTGTGTGTAAGAAATATGTCTGGTCAGTGTGCGAAAAAGCACACGTCCCACCGTCCGGGACGTGTTATTTACAATAACGGACAAGTAGATATTGTAATTGACTTGTCCGGTGGACAAGTGACGTTTTTCGCCCTCATTTATTGACAAATTATTGACAAATTAAGTTTACAAAAGGCAGAACTCATTCGCAAATTGTCCGTGTCCGACATTGTTCGTTTAGAAATGTTAGTTTCGGTTCTGCTTGTCAATTCCTAAGGAAATGCATCTCGCCGCTTTCTGTACTGAGACAGGGGCATGGCGTGGCGGGACGTGTAGCACAGTGGCAGGGTTGGGAAGCAAAACTCGGTTCCGAGTAGGAACAAATAACAATTGTCAGGTCCCGGGATTAATAAGAGTTGTGAGGACAGGACGCGAGGCCGAACCCCGCGGACCGCAGCTCTCTCTCTCTCTCTATGCTCCGGATCAGCTGATCGCTGCAGCTCAGCGTCTCTCTCTCTCTCTCTCTCTCTTTCTACACACAGCGGATCCGCTGCCCGTTTAACAGCCTCATCTTTGTCAAACTTTCTTATGTTCTTTCTTTAACACGTAATGAAGATTATTAAGCGTTTTAGCTCCTGTGTTGTTAATATTGACCGCCATTTCCTTTATGAAGTGAAACAGCCTCCCTGTCTGTGTCCTCGCGTTTTCCTCACATCCCCGGACCCCCAGACTCGGAGGAGCACAGGGATGTCAGTATTGTTTATGAAGCAGGGTATAGAAAGTACATTATTGAAATGAACATACTATTTATTTACTTTTACAAACAGTGAGCAGCTGGGCAGCTGCAGCATGTGTATTGCAGGACATGTGTAAGCGTGCAAGCTTCTTTAAGTTGTAGAAAAGCGTACGCCTATAGGCTATGAAAATAATGTATTATTATTATTAGGCCTATAGTGTTGGACATGTGTGGTTGGACTCTGTCTCACAGGCAGGTTGCAGCATGTGTGTTGCCATATTTTCCATTCTGGACAAGTGAAAAATGTATTCGGACAAGTAAATTGCCAAACTCACTTGTCCATGGACAAGTACTCTCTAAAAACTTTTTCTCACACTGCGTGGTTAAAAAAAATAAGTTGCATTGTAAAACGATATTCTTGGGTAGATACACATTGTATTGCAGGTAAACCTCTGTGGCTGAAAAACAAATCCCTAAAGAGGTCGCTGGTTACATTAGCCTTGACCCGCCTTCGTGGTATTTCAAAGTGCATTTCCAGGATGCAGTCAATCAAGCTGTGCAATCCATTGTTTAATAAATACAGGCCAATCTGATGCTATAACAATATCAAAAGAAAAACAAATCAAAAGAAAAACAAATCAAAAGAAAAACAAATCAAAAGAAAAACAAATCAAAAGAAAAACACCCCTAACCCTAACCCAAAAAAGATCACAAATTGAAAGGATACCTTTTAGAAATGAGAAATTGACAGATGTGAAACATTTCAAGTGATTTTTCTGAGATTAGATATCCTGTAAATGAGGGATACCTATATTTGTAATATGTTGTAGGACGGTACAGTTGGTCATTTAATCACAGTATTTCTACCGCTTTGCTGCAAATGTTACGCCCCTTTCCTTTCAGATGGGGAGAAATTATCACAAGAGTGAAAAATGGCTTCATCACGTACATTTACTCAAGTGAGGGAATTACCCGTGAACCCCAAATGTGTTGGTGGAGACAAACAAAAGCAATGGATCCTAGATCAGACATTTAAGTGGATCAAAGATCAACATGTTATATTGAACATGTCAAAACGTAAATATTAGTTATCTTCACAGTTTAGTATTTATATACCATACAATCTTTGTGTGTCTAATGTAATATATGATCCTTTTAACCACATTACATATTTTATCAAAGGAAAACATGAATTTACTTTCTTCTATTAAAACAATCTATTACACAAAATGAAATATCTCTTAAATTATTTGTAGATGTTACAGTGCTCCAACTTCATTGAAATCCATCAAAGAAAATCTGAGCTGTGCAGGACCTCGGTTGACTTTCTTTGGTTATGGAAGAAGTAACAATGTTCATCATTTGATATCAACAATGCGATCTCAAGGTTCACCTGACCTTCTCATCCTCCCCAGATGAGAATACTGGAGAGGTGGAGGTGAGGCTATCTCTGGACCGTAAAGACGTGAGGAGGTACAGCGTGTGGGAGCAGCAGGAACTGGTGGAGCGGGATTTTCACTTTGAGGACGACGAGGAGCCTTTCCCTGCCGCCATTCTTCTGTTATGTGTGTCAGAAACTGCTGCAGCTGCTTTACAGCGAGAACTACAAAAGCTGTGTGTGAAACAGCATGGAGCGACGAGCACTGGTGAGACCAATACAGAGCTTTGAGTTAGGCGTTGCACAAATGTTGTTTTTAAAAAGATACACTTTAGATTTCTACTGTTGGCAACTTTGTGTCCTTCAAATTGTCCTGGTTTCAATTTACAAATATCAGTTTTTCTGTTCATACTTCCTATGTCCTTTTAAGTAACGTTCGTTATGTCACATGATAATCTGCATGGTGCACGATGACCTTGATTGTACATTTTAGATTTTCTTTTTTTCATAGGCAAGGCGAGCCCGTTTGTCCTGCTGACCCTGAGATATCCTGTGGTGGGAATGGAGGGGGCTTTATTGCGCTCCCTCCTGGACATTGACTGTCTCAACAGTCTGGCACAAGGAACCATTGATTGTGGCGACAAACTTCGTTGTTTGGACGACTTCAACACTCCTGTTCTTTCTCTGGATGATAGCCTAGAGCTGATCAGAAGAACTGGACTGGACTCTCCCCTGCTGTCTCTGCTGGGCCAGGACTGCTCTTACCCTCGATTAGACACAGACGATTATGATCTGCATTCTGATATAGACTTAAGCACCCCACCATACGTCGAGCTGGAGGTTGATTTACAGGAAGAGACAGAACGGAAGCGGGACACAGAAACAGATTCAGACACAGAACTCAAACCAGAGGAGGGTCGCAAAGAACAAGAGCTCAAACAACAGCCTGAACAACAGCCTGAACAACAGCCTGAACAACAGCCTGAACAACAGCCTGAACAACAGACTGATCAACAGACTGATCAACAGACTGAGCAACAGCCTGAACAACAGCCTGAACAACAGCCTGAACAACAGCCTGAGGTAAAACAAAGCAGCATCTACCTCATCAGGGGAGGAACATGTGTATTGTTATATTCAAAAGTGTGAAAGAATTCTAAGAAAATAAGCAGAATAACTGGCAGCAGATTTTTCTTTCCATCTCCTGTGATTCATCTTGCAACCCCTCAGATTTGTGTTCCTCTGGATGATAACCATTGGTCAAAGGTATATGATTATAATTCTGCTCCTATGATATGACCTTCCTCCCACAGAAGAAAAAGAAGGAGCCCCCTCCTGTGTACACGCTGAGCCATCGTAGAACAAACAAGTCCTACTCCGTGTCCCTTTGTAAACCGGACTCCAGCTGGACTACATTTAAACATCATGGAGTGGCACGAAGGCAAGTGACCTGCATTATCATATATGCTGCTTCTCATAGAGCCTTGCCCTGCACAGGCTGTCAAACTAAGATAGAACATACTAAGAGTAAATGGAATAGAATGTTTTTAGTCTTTTCACAAAGTACAACAAAAACAACAATCCTAACTTTGCATGAACACATATTAAACAGTTACAAAGATACAAATAAATATAAGTAATATAATCAAACAAAGGAAGTGGTCTGAGTGGCTTTGCGATTATGGCAAAAATCATAATCACAATTATTTTGGTCAATAATTGATATCACGATTATTAAAAACGATTATCCATCCATCTTCTCCCGCTTATCCGTGGTCGGGTCGCGGGGTTAGCAGTTCCAGCAGAGAGCGATTATCCATTTACTTTGAAAACATCCATTTATTTTAAATAATAATAATCGTTTTATTTCAATTACGTTGTTTTCGTAATCGTTGCAAGCTAAAATCGAGATTAAAATATGATTAATTGCACAGCCCTAGTCTGAGGGACAACGAGTATCTGTTCTTGTTAAATGTTAGTTGTTAGTGGTATCAACAGAAGGGACATTTTCCTTGCATAGCATCCCTGCCTACCACTGCAGATGATGATCAGTTCAAATGTGCTCTTTGCCTCAACAGCTATATCTGTAATACATGACCTGTCATCTACTGTCATTGTACACGGCTCATCTTTTCTTTCTTCCACCTCTGCTCAGGTTGATACAGTTTCCTCCCCCACCGTCGAAAGGAGGGATAACCGTCACCATGGAGGACCTGCAGTGCCTCGACACAGGGATATTCCTTAATGATGTCATCATCGACTTTTACCTCAAGTAAATAATGCCTTAAAATGTCATTTGGTTTCTCACACGTTTTGTAGAGAAGAGATCCACTTTTGAACAGATTGTGTTGCTGTGATGTGAAACAGATACCTCCTCCAGAACGCCTCTGCTGCCGTGGCCGAGCGCTCACACATCTTCAGCAGCTTCTTCTTCAAGCAGCTCACTCGCAGGGACAATGCCAGTGAGGGAGGCACCGTTACCAACGACTCGTAAGTATACCTGTTTTTTTGACTACTTTTTAGAGAACATCGACCCAGCACACCGTCCCTGACCGGCTTTTGGCTAACATCCTCTTCATCCCCACTTCCTCCCATCCGGTTGTAACCGTGGAGAATTCGGGGCCGCAACTTGGATAAGGCACACTCACACACAATTACCTCGTGTAGTGTGTTTGGGAGTCTGGAGCCTACCGCGCACCCTGTTCCCCAGGTCCCTCAGGAGCATGGGAAAACATAAGTGCACCACGTCCCCCACACGCTGCATGTAGAGTGGGCATGGACAATAGTGAGGAAGGAAGTCCTCCAGCCCTGTATGAGGCTGATTGCACACCATGTCTCCCGAGTCCCTCAGGAGCATGGGAAAACACAAGTGCTTTATATCCAGGGGGGGGGGGGGGTATACCTACTGATCCACAGCCACCCCCACTCTCACCAGTCATGCGTTGCCTCGGCAAGCACAGACAACGAGAAGGAGCCAGACATGTCCAGGAGATAACATTTTATGAAAGAGCCTGGCGTAGACCAAGACGCTGCCGTGCATATATCTTCTACACTCACGCCGATGAATAAGGCTGTTGACACAGCCACAGCCCGTGTGGAATGTGCACGGACCCCAGAGGGGAGGGCTCTCCCTGCCCGTCCATAGGCATGTATAATGCACCCGCATAGCCATCCTGTTAGGCGCTTCTTGGAGAGAGCTTTTCCAGCCACACCATCCCCAAAGCACACAAACAGCTGTTCAGTGCGTCTAATGGCAGCCGTGCGCTCTACATAACATGCTAGCGCACGCACTGACTAGAGGAGGTGCAATTTAACCTCCCTGGCCTCAATATGGCCTGGAAGATTAAAGCCACCTAACTGAATAGCCCTTGACCCGAACAAACTCCTTAGGCTCTTAGGAGTAAAGGAGGGGTTCGGTCTGAGTGTCGCCCCGCTACGTTCACCCCGTATCAAAAGACAGCTTGCGTGCACCGACAGAGCGGTCAGCTCGGACACTCTTTTGGCCGAAGTCAAGGCAAGTAGCAATGCTGTCTTCCATGACAGTGCTTTCAGGGAGGAGAGCTCCAGAGGCTCAACTGGTTCTGTGACCAGAGCCTCGAGCA
The DNA here is from genome assembly GCF_949606895.1 of Notothenia rossii. NCBI lineage: Eukaryota > Metazoa > Chordata > Actinopteri > Perciformes > Nototheniidae > Notothenia > Notothenia rossii. The sequence continues at coordinate 85,349,883 of NC_136904.1, forward strand.
CCAGCGGCAGGTCCCACTGCGGGGCGGAGGCGTGCACTACTGGGCGCCGCCTCCTGACTCCCTGCAAAAACCGAGCCATAAGCGGCTGACTGAAGGCTGACATGCCTCCAAATCCCTCACCTCATACACCTTAATTGTGGAATGAGCTAGCCCCCTGTCCACCAGTATCTGTAAGTAGGTAAGAATAGAGCCCAGCGTTCATGACAGAGGCTCTAGACTCCTTCCTTCACACCATCGCCTGAATCCCGCCCACTTTGGCCTGTAACAGGCTGTGGTGGATTCTGCTCTTGCTGCTTGGATAGTCTGAATAACGTTGTCAGACAGCCCCACCTGTCTCAGCCTGTCCCTCTCAGGAGCCAAGCCTGGAGAGGTTGGCTGAGAGTGGGTAATGCCCCTATCACTCAATCAATGTTTATTTATATAGCCCAATATCACAAATGTTACATTTGTCTCAGTGGTCACATCGTACAAGGAAAAACTTCCAAAGAAAACCCACAGTTTAAAGGGAAAAATGGGAGAAACCTCAGGGAGAGCAACAGAGGAGGGATCCCTCTCCCAGGACGGACAGACGTGCAATAGATGCCGTGTGTAAATCGAAAAGATAAAACATTTACAACGTAGGTAGACCAAATGTTTGGAAATGCATGTGTCTATAATAAGAAGATGATTCCACGAGGATGTCAGCAATCTTGTGGGAGCCATCAGGGAAGTAGTATGGTGAGTCAGGCAGGGCCGCAGAGACGGGTTCAGCCACGACTCGAAGTCCAGGACTCAGATCCAGAACTCAGGATCCAGGACACACGACCACCGCAACAGGATTAGCCTCGACTCAGGATCCCGGCGTATATATGGACACAAAAAAGAGGTTTGGGGGAAGCTGGGTTAATCGGAACATGAGAGTACACAGGTACAAACAGACAGAAAGACGGAGTAAGTTGCCCCCCCCCCCCAACGGTCCAGCAACACTCCTCACGCAAATACACAACGTACCCGCAACTTTTGGCCGAGGAAGCTGGCCGGTTCTTCCTGGCAAGTGGCAACCCAGCGTTTTACCCCGGAGGTGCTGGCCCCGACACGCAGCGGCACCTTCCCTGGTACAGGCATGCCACCTAGCAGAAGCTCCGGGGCCGACGTCAGCAACTCCAGCCCTGGCCTGTGTTATTACCATGCACGCTACATGGCGAAAGCGAAGATGTGCCGTCCACCCTGCACCTACAAGGTAACGGGAAACGCCAAGGCCTGCGCTCGGTAGTGGCCGCGAGTAGGGCTGAACGATTAAGCCCACTTTTTCCGCTGCCACTACCAAACACGGGGTAGAGCACCACATTGATACTGAAGGCCCCCCTGTCTAAGCTAGGGCCCGGCGGCTCAACCCTGACATGCTGGCAGTCGCCAAGTCGGAGTTCGTCAACACGGAGGGCCGCCCCCCTCCCGTCGAAAGTGGAAGCCGTGTCTGCCTTTCCCCGGCCGCCTACAGCTCGGGCGCTCCGAGAGTTCCCGGGGATGGTGACGTTTTATCACCGGTTCATCCGCCGGGCGGCCCACACCACGCCCGACAGCAACGCCAGCTTTCGTACATCTCCGAGTACAACACGGACATACGACTTTGCCGTACAAATCATTGAAATGTCTGAGTTTTGGCTTCACGCTGTGCGCACCCCCCCGAGGTGCAGTGGGCATGAATAACACTGCGCTAACAGTTCACGAGCGTGCGCCCCGCCCCCCGTTGACAGTTCACGACTGTGCTCTCTCTTACAGAGGGAGCATGCCCCCGGACCCCCCTATAGGATTTGAGGTCCACCCCCACTTAACATATGTTCACATGGACAGGTTCCTAAATAGATTTGCACATTTTTTAAAATAGTAACCCATCTCCACATGTTTATTTTTGGGTAGTAGAATTAAACTAGAGGGCTATCACTATGGGCAGCAACGCTGTAAATATTGACAAATAAATCCAGCAAAATGGCACAAAAAACTGGTAGTGGCCTGGCTGGGTGTATAATTCCCGGCCTAACTTTTTGTCCCAGTCCTGCCCTGATTGACGCATGACAACCTATGACGCGCCACAGCGATAGACTAGAGCAGAAAATACATCACATAACGTTAGCATTTCGAAAATGTTAGCGTGGCTTAATAATAGTGCGAAAAGACAGCGGTTGTCGCCGGACAAGGATTCCCTCTCTCCTTTCCTGCTGAAAGATTGTGAGTGTACTCAGGGACGAGGAGTCATTTAACCAGCCGCCAGTAGGAGTCAGGCTTTACTTTCTTTTATATCCATGAAGAAAAAGTACATCTGTTTACAGTTGTTTCATTATGGATGTTGAGATACATCCATATATCTCTTCATTTTGCTCTCAAAGTGCACCAGATTGATGCATCTAACTTCAATATTTAAAAAAAAAATCTTCCCGGGGGAGCATGCCCCCTAGGGTGTCAGGTCCACAAATAGCACTTTACCCCTGCACCCCGTCTAATCTCAGATGCACCGGGAGTCATTTTGTTTAAGTACAGTGAGCCTTTCTAAAATATACAGTAAAGAGACAAACCCACCAGCATTATAGGATATACTATGACTTTGAGCCAAATACTTGTTTTTGGGCTCTATAAATAAATTGACTTGAAACAGTTGCTGATTTAGAGTACTGGCACCTTTTTTATTCCAATTCAAGCACTGCCTACCCTACCTTTAATGTTGTTGGGAGGCGATCAAGAAATAACATGTTTTACCTCTTCTCAACACTGGCCCTGCTCCCTAAATGTACTTATAAACTCAAATCAAAATAATTGTGAAAATTGTATAAAGACCTGGTACAGGAGGGACATAAGACTTACATTTCCAAGCACTCTTGGCACCCAAGTGTCTACAGTTATTTGTATGGTTGTAAAACCTTGTTAAAACTTTGCTTCTGTGTGCACCCAGCAGTCAAAGGCAGAGGCGGCACCAACGGGTGAAGACATGGACACGACATGTGGACATCTTCAAGAAGGACTTCTTGTTTGTGCCTGTCAATCAGGAGTGAGTTACATTTATTATGAAGAGGTGTATTGTAGAGTGTTTTTTTTGGTACATCACATTATGTATCACATTGCTTTTTTTGTCTGTTTAGGGCTCATTGGTATTTGGTTGTAATCTGCTTTCCTGGACTGGAGGAACCAAAAACTGAGACCTGGAGTGGTCCTGACTCTGAAAAGAGCCAGCGAGGGACAGGAGATCTGCAGGAAGAGGAGGCAGCTCAAGGGTCCAAAAGCCCGAGTGATATCACAGAGACACCCCCTACATTAAATCGCCTCGACAGTGTGGACACAGAGAAAGGTACGTTTTAAATTAACCTGAATGATACATGGCTCTTCATGTTACTGACTCCAGAGCTGTAGCTAAAGGTATTTTTTTTGTGTTTTAGAAAAGGCTCAGGAAAAAGACCCTCAACCTGATCGAGTGGTAAGAAATGATTCTGTTCTGTACTCATCAGGAATATCAGTATCTTTGCTCTATCTCTCAGAAAATGTATTGTTTAGTACAATGTTGCCTTTTTTTGTTCTTTAAAGTGGACCTATCATGCTATATTTGAAAAATATATGATAGGCCCATACCTATCAGGGGTAGACATTAAGGGTAAAAAGCGGTGGAATTGTATTATCACTGGCCCCACCATTGTAACCACTGGCCCGGAGCATTCGTCCAAAAAGAAAAGACTAATAATGAAGAAAATTAACACATTTGTTGCAATAGTAATTTATGCACTAACTACATTACTACTTGTACTACAACATTTGAATAATCAGTTTTTCGTCATTTTCCTCAATTGTTCATATTTGGTTTATTAAAATAATGATATTGTGGTCATTGTTTAAAAATGTCTGCTATTATTATGAGTATTATTATTTGTATAATGCACTTTCTGCCTTCCTGTCATTATGAGTCAGAAATGTAATGGCTATAGATGAGATTAGATTAGAACCTTCATTATCCTAAACTGCTGGGACATTTCCCTATAGCCAATACCTTTATATTTTCTACTCTCCACTTACTTGTCAGCATAGGTCGGCATTGATGTACAGAGCCGACAGAAGACCTTGTTTATATTGGCATCATATTGAGATGTGCAGCCAGTGACGCGTCCTAAAACCAGGAAGTAAGCCGCTGGTTCCCTCGACACAAAAGCAATGGGATTTCTCCACAGGGTTTTGGAAAATAGCTGGAAATAAGGTCTGTGGAAAACAAACCTGTTTGATAAATGCACGTTTTGTTCAGCCGGATAATCTCCACATGTCTAACCTACTTTTATCATTTTCGATTCATAAATCTAATCGATAGATTATAAAAGGGTTTTAGGACGCGTCACTGCACCGCTAGAAGTCAACTCCATCGATCAAGCTGGCTGAAACTTTCTCTCCCTCTTCTTCTCATGCTCCCGGTCTTAACTCCTCCGGTGACTTTCTTTTATTTGAAGATTTTTTTTTGCCCGGCGTTTCGCCGGTTACCGCTGGTATTAAAAACATTTTGGCGAATGGTTAGGTGGCGCGATAGTCTGTAGTGAAGGAGCGCGCTCCCGCTCACGAGAGCCTGCTCGCGCTGCGCTCCTCAGCAAACAGCTGTTTGCTTTTCACCCAACAAGGACAAGTGACTCACGAAACGCTATGTTGTAACGTTAATAAACGAAACAATTTAACAAAATTGCTAGTCAAAATACCAATACCACAGGAAAAAAATGTTTAGACAATATTTTTAGTGGACCGAGCGGGCAAGTGGAAAGTATGTTATGCTGGCCCGGGGTGTCTAAATAGTGCTTCCGGGCCAGCGGACCATTTATAAAGTCGAGACCTGCCTATATAAAACATGTCTGTGAAGTTTTTTTTTCAAAATACCAAACAGATCCTGCATTTTAGCCATGCCTCATTTCACTCTATTTGCTCTTTTCCAGCCCTATTTTTGCAGGGGGCTGATTCTGTGACGTAGCTTTAATGCAAATGAGCTGCAGCTGACCACGCCCCCCTGCAGGAGAGGGCAGCGTGCTCTGATCAGCTGCTGGGCTCTCAGAAGAGGGGGAGAAAAAGAGATCTCCGTCCTCCATGTTTTATTCTTATATGATTATATAGTCGTTATTCATTTGTTTTAAAGCTCAATAAATAACAAAGAAGACCTCTGACCGGCACTTTTCAAATTTTGTCCGGAAGATTTCAACTTTAACGGACATGTTGACCTGCGGAAAAAAATCTAACTGAAACTCTGCCGCACGGTCCCCTCGTCCCTTAGAAGAGGCGGAGAGGTGGGTGTTTGTCATCTGCTGGTGGACTACCGGAGAGAATTACAGCAGCAGAAGCAAACGCTTGCCTCGGGGAGGGAGAAAAAGAGCCAGAGCGTCCACAGTGGAGAATAAACAGAAGGGCAACCATGGCAACCATGCGCGGGAAATCTTCTCCGCTGCTTTTGTGGCATACTACAACGCCACTTACAGGCCTGGCATATGTACTACAGCATCTCCAGCGCTTTCGAGCGGTCTCATGTGAACGGACTAGGGGTGCAACAAACGACTAATTTGATAATCGATTAATCTATCGATTAATGAAACGATTAATCAACTATTCGGACTATTACTGTATGCCTTGCACAATTTCTCAAACGCTCTTATTTAGCCATCAACTTTTAGATTTAGCTTGAGGTTGTTTTAGGCATGTGGAAACTAACAATGAAGACAATAAAGATTAATACTTGATTCAAAAATACATATATTATTGAATTAACTTAACAAATTATGAACAAAATTAACATTGCATTTTATTTAAATTAAATAAATAATATTTCACATCAAAAGAAACAACAATGTTTTAACAAATTGTATTAAATAATGTGATAACAGAATTTTGAACAGAATAGCTGAAACTTTAAAAAAATAAATAACTCAGTTACCTCAATCATTAACCCATGTTTGTATAATTTTGTTAACTCCGTGTGTTGCTGACGTGGAAAAGTTATTCATGGATGGGGGCTACAGAGCTAATAGAAAGACAGTCGAACCCGGTGCATTTCTCCGTCTGAATGTGGTGCAGTTTTGCTGAATGTTTAGAAAAATTGCTCGTGTTACCTTACTTACATGCTAAACACTATTGGCAACGAGCATTGTCCACCTCAAGACGGGTAACATTTCAGTGTTTCCCCTATATACAAATAGTGGCGGTGCAGCGCCGCTGCTGAAATATGCGAGCCGCTGCTAGGGGGCACCAGCCAGGTACCCAAAAAAAAAAAAAAAATCTTTTCTTACTTTTTATTTTTGTATTAAATTAAGAATAAGTGGGGACCCTTTTTTATTTTTGATTGTTTATGTGGATTTGTAGTATTTGTGTTATTTTATGTTCAATAAAGGTTTATTTTTGCTAAATCTTGAGACATTGCCACCGTACGTACTAGGCAGGGCCAATTTTTGGCATAGGGCGCCAGATCTGGGGGGCTGGTAGCTCTGGGAGGGGAAAAAACGTTTTGACCGTTGGCGAGAGCGAGCGAAGGAGAGAGAGAGAGGGGGCTCACCGGTACCGGCGCTGTTGTTATTAGAATCTGGTGCTAGCTGCGCTAACGGATATAAGAAGTAGATGTTTCTACAACCAGGGTGGAAGAGAGCTCTCCTGTCAGACTGAGAGGCTCAGTGAGGTAAAGGACTCTTGAGTGTTTGGATAGTTAATTTTAGTCTAAGTTATCTCAGTGATTCTCAAACGTTTTGACCACAAATTATGTAAACACATATTTCCAAGGCACAGGTTTTAAATCATTTCAATGTATACTACAGTAAACCAAAAATATCGTTTAAAGTTGGAGAAATACAAAAATACGCATCAATTAATTAATTTTAACTAGGTAAAATAAGATATGAATGAACAACAAAAATAAAATAAGTTACATTTAGGTTATTGGCTATGGTAGGTTATTGGTTATGTTCACCTACTTATTTGATTATTAAAATGTAAACCGATCTTTTTCATATGGGTGTTTTAGAGTTGTACCCCCTAGGTCAGGTCTCTAGTAATTGTGTGCTCAAAGTGCACCAGATTGAAGCATTTTACTTCTTTTACTAAAAAAAAATCTTCTCGGGGGGGCATACCCTGTTGGAGATTTGGAGGATGTTTAAAACCAACCTCGTCTCCGCGTGTCGTTTGATAAGCTGGGTAAATTCGTAAAAAGGAAGGGATTAAGAAACACCAGAATGCAAGTGAAACAATAATCTTGTTTTAATGATACAAGGTAACAATACAAATACAAAGGAATCACGAAGCACTCTGCAGAGTACTCCGGGCTCAGGTTCTACCACGTGTGAGACAGGTCTCAGGAACGGCCGGTCAAAAACAAGAGCGCGAACCAAAGGAAAACACAGGCTTTCATACTAAAACACAGGAGGAGGAGGTGTACGTGCTTTCCCCCAGAGGTCATCTTATTGGGAGAGACCAACACATGGCCTGTCGCACATCAGTGTGACACAGCAGAAGAAAACAAAAAGTCTCTTTCAGTTTGACGAAGACCAGACACCTTTTGGTGTCTGGTTCGAACCTGCTCTAAACAACAAGTTTCCTTATCTTATTTCACATCTTGTAGCCAGCATACACACATCCCCTTTATGGCCCTTTGTCCCTGAGTCCATCTTCCCGCCTCAGGCTACCACACACAAGTTAAAAGTATGTTTTAAGATATAGTTGTTATAGTTGGCTAAATATACGTAATACATGTAAATCACTTTCATATCAATAATAACGAGGAACACATTACCTATGCTCTTAAGCAGTATTAGAGATGCTTTTCAAATAGTCAAACTTCACACAGGCCTAATATAGAGAACACACTCATTTGTCCTATAGCCCTTCCATTTGTTTGAGCTATTGTTCACATCTTTACTTCAAATAAAAGGTTTCACATTGTATATTTCCAGCTTCCTTTACACATACTGTTATTATTAATACAAAGTAATTAACCACACACATCTATTGAAAACAAGTAGATTTCCCTGATCATTTGACATGCTGAAAATCTTAGGAAGAATGTCCCCTCCCCCAGCTCTCTCGTCCCTATCATAAAAGCTGCTTCCATTTCATATAGAGTAATAAAACATGTTTAAGCTAATTTCTCCACAATGTTTGTAGCCATTTAGTACCCGCACATGAAAGAATAAAAACAGAGGTATAGTTGAACAGTAATCATGCAGCACATATATTTACTGCAATGAAAACACATACATTTGCCCCAAGCATGTGTAACGCACCCTCTTCTTTTATGAGGGAAACATTCCAGAGTTTTGGAGCTATCCCCAAATTAGGATGTCCCCTGCTTGCATCCCTCTCTAAACACAAAGACTTCACCTCAATATATTGGGGAGGGAAAATATACTTTGTCCCTTCAAATTTAACACACGTGAATATATATATAAGGTGACATTAAAATGAATATACCAGATTTAACTTTCCTGCCATAACACGTTACTTTAATACTTCAAATAATTAAAATAATCCTTCAACCCCCGGACCCCCCTAGAGGATGTGACGTCCACCCTCCAATTCAAACATGTTCATACAATACTGAATACATTTGAAGCCATTTTGACGTCTATTACTGTATGTCAATAAGTTTCTGTTTCTGTAGTGTATTTGTCTTTTGTAGAGATTTTTCATTTATTCTTTATATATAAAATCTCGCCTAGGGCAGCAAATTGTCTAGAACCGGCCCTGGTACTAGGCCTCAAGAACCTTTATGTGCTGGCAGACACATAGAAACACAAATTGGCGGGGCGCACTTTGCACGTACACACACTAAAAAATTCCACGTGCTCCGCGCTCATATTATGCTCGACCCACGTGCCTTAGCACGTGCCATCCGACCTCTGCAGCTCATCCAGAATGCAGCGGCTCGTCTGGTCTTCAACCTTCCCAAATTCTCCCACACCACACCGCTCCTCCGCTCCCTTCACTGGCTTCCAGTAACTGCTAGAATCCACTTCAAGACACTGGTACTTGCGTACCATGCTGCGAATGGATCTGGCCCTTCCTACATCCAGGACATGGTTAAACCGTACACCCCAGCACGTGCACTCCGCTCTGCATCAGCCAAACAGCTCGCTGCACCCGCACTGCGAGGGGGACCCAAGTTCCCGTCAGCAAAAACACGTGGGTTTGCTATCCTGGCTCCAAAATGGTGGAATGAGCTCCCCATTGTAATCAGGACAGCAGAAAGCTTACACATCTTCCGACGCAAACTGAAATCTCATCTCTTTAGACTCCACTTCGAGCGATAGAATTACTAACAAAGCACTTATATACTAATAAAGGGCTGGCTTTCTAAATGCCAGTTGAGTAGCACTTGAAATGTTTGGCTCTATGAAACCTGATGTACTTATATGATTCTGTTTTCTTAAAGGTTGTATCTTCCTGGTCGAATGCACTTATTGTAAGTCGCTTTGGATAAAAGCGTCAGCTAAATGTAATGTAATGTAATGTAATGTTAGCATCCTAGGGGAAACACTGCATTTAACCACACCTTGGAGCGCTTCTCTCCGCCATCCCCGCCGTGTTTTGCATGCATGTAGCAGCCGTGTGTGTGTAAACTGCCCCGCCCCCTCGCACACAGACGGGGGAGAGAGATCTCATCTGGATTGGAAAGATCGAAAATACACCGACCATAGACGCATTATTTTGTCTTTTTTGCATATTAGAAACGAGTTGGCGACACTAAGACTGCAATATAATGTTTTTGTAGCAATAATACATATGATATATATTTTTTAAATGTCTCCAGTACCGATAAAAAGACCGATAACGTTGGAGCTTAACGGCGCGTAAAACACACGAGATGACGTCACCAACGAATCGACGACTGAATTAGTTGGCAACTAATTTGGTCATCGATTTGAATCTATGAAGTCGATTAGCTGTTGCACCCCTAGAACGGACACGTCTCGTGTGAACGGACACTATTCCGGGCTGTCGTCAGCTCGGATGGAATCTGTATCCACTCGTTGTAGCTCCGTTTTTAAAACATTTGGGTACGGAGGAAAAGAGAGGGTTTTATTTTCTGACGCTGCGTGAGTTCCCCGACGCACCGGGGCCCCTTTTAAGTCTAATCGTTTCATTTTGTTGTAGGACTGCACAGAACAGACCTTCCAGAAGAAAACCGTTATGAAGAGGTGAGTGGACGTGTCTGACATTTTTTATGCATACGTGCCTTATGTGGATTTAAACAATCAATGACAGATGATACTCTCCTCTCTGTAGGCCATGTATTCTTATCATGGATTCCCTCAAACTTTCTCTTCATGAGCGCGTCTTCAAACTCTTACGGGAGTAAGTATGACAATATTTATCTGTGTCTTTATAGCTGCATTTGTGTGTTTTTATAAATGGATTAATATGCATTTCTTCCTCAGGTACTTGCAGTCTGAATGGGAAGTCCGTCGAGGTTCATCGAGGGACTTTAGTTCTGATCAGACGCAGAGCTCGCACTGTATCGTTCCCCTGCAGGACAACAGCAGCGACTGCGGCCTCTACCTGCTGCAATATGTTGAGAGTTTTTTAAAGGTAAAGAAGTTGGCAGCATCTCTTTTCATGGGGCTCAAATATAGGGAGATGTTTTATCGTGATATTAGATCAAAAACAACTCTAACCTTCCAGGTTTAGAACTCAGTGGGACATAAATGTTTTTTAGTGCACGTACAAAGTCATTAATTCTTCTTCTGCCGTTCTCAGGACCCTGTGGTGCACTTTGATCTTCCTCTACAACTACGACGATGGTTTCCACGGCACCAGGTGCGGAGGAAACGAGACGAAATCAGAGATCTGGTACTTAGACTTTACAAAGAACAGAACCTGGATAGTAACTGATAGACTCATGAAGGAACTGCTGTTCCGTGCATCCATTCCTGTAGCCGTTACACATCACTGCTCATACTGAGCAACGGACACTTCCGATGACCTGAAAACATTTTCATTTGCATCAAACGCTGTTATTGATTGATTGTTTTCTGCATTCACTCACAAACAAAACATGTACACCGTTGACTATCTGTTGATCCTCTGATTGAACATGAAAGCACCAACCATTTCAGAACATGTTTGTACACCCTGTAAACGTTAATGACTGTTTTTATGAGGCAAGATCTTTTTTTTGTTAAGTAATTATTATTATTTGATTAAAGTAGCACCACTGTAAGGCCTAGTTTGTACAGCAGATTGTCAACCTTTATTGTTGAGTTCACTTGCTTTGCCAAGTTTTGAGGTTATTTGTTTTAGTCTCAGTCAGGGATTTTCTAATCAGAACTGTTCTTATTTTGCATTCTTTGCATCGGTACACCTTTACAGGATGAAAACAGGCACGGTATGAAAATCATTTCCTATTTTCCCCTTTCCATTAGAGAATGACATTAAGCCATAGGAACTGAAATCCAAACTTGAAGTAGCCGTTTATCTGTTCCCTTTTCAGGATAAAGGAAAAAGAACCATTTCTGTTTGTCATTCAGTGCCTCACATAGTTATCCAGTGCCAAGAAATTACTTTACATACTGACAATAAACTAGGATCAATCACTCACGTCTCTTTGCAACAAAGCTAAATTGTCATAAACATTGGTCTGTGACACTCTTTCTATCCCGATCCAACATGACAAATCTTAAGTCACAACGGACGTTAACTAAACATAAATAAATTGGAAACATTATATAATTCACTATAATAATGTTGGACTACCAATAAACTACTTGTACTGTACGTTTGCATACAAATCATAGTTCTGATATTCATATGGCATTATTACATTATCTAGTCATTTGAAGTTTCTTGGGCAATACCATTTATTATTTTCCAGATGTTGCATACTTTTGCAAAATGTAGGTTTCTTTTACATTTTAAACCACTGGCCTCAGTATATAGCTTCAGAAGTAATATGTTGGTTCGGACTTTGGGACACATTTTTGCCCATCATGCAGTCCAAATAATAAGCTGTGTGTTGTATTCAGTAATAACACATATTTGTTGTACGTAAGACATTTTTTAAATAAAAACACAAATTGCAAAAAGTCATGTTCTAAAATGTAAAACCTACCTTAAGACTCATTGCAGTGTGTGCCTAATTTGTTCTCAGCATAGAAGAGAAGTAGTCTTGTTTGCTTTACGAGTTTTTGTTCAAATGTTTGTGTCTCTTTTAACACTTAATTGTATTTAGTTTTTTAGACATTGTGCTGGATGAATGTACTCTAGCTGATTCCCAAATATCTTTTTGTTTTTTCCATCTTATACTAAAATTAGTAAACCAAATAACAATCATTGTTCTGTCGATTCTTGGTCTTGTTTTTCTTTTCTTCTGGAACCAGGATAGCGGCATTAAACCATCCCAGTATGTATTCTAGAGCCAGTGGACAAGTGTGGGGTCCTGACTCCTGACTTCTTGTCTTACTTGGTAACAAGATAAGGATTAGAGGTTTGTAACTAAAACAGAGACTGAATGTGTTGTTAATCAGCTGATTTATTATTTTCTAGGAATTAAATGTTTTATTTTGGCTCCAGGTCTGCATTTTTTTATAAGAGAAGCTAATAGGCTTGATTTTGTTCTGTAAAATGCCAATATAATCTGTTCAGAGGGTTACATGGTCGGCTTAGGTGTATTTACTGTCTCAGCCGCTAAGATCTCCTCTTCCAGTCTGACCCCGAGTAATCCCCCTCCCATTCTGTATGGCAGTGTGTCGCAGTGTATAGGGATATGCCACATTTACACTCAATCTCAATGTATGAGGTACACCTAGCTAAAACCAATGCAGTTTAATAAATCAGTCTTGTAATAAATCCTGGACTACGTTATTCTGAGCTATCTTCACCTTTAGAATTTTTTTTGTATTACCCTAACACAGAAATACTTGCAAAACAATAACTATAATTGTTGTCAATTATATCTATCTCTTGTTTGAAAATGTCTGCTCTAACTCACGGATCTTGGGATGAAAATGTCTGTCAGTCCGTCACTTTGGTGGACATTTTACAGCCTGACTTGCATCATGTTTTAAATGCTAGATAGCCAAGGATAGCATGTTAACACACTTCATTTAGATTGAGAACAGTTTAAACATTTCAGCTGCTCAACACCAACATGTAAGTATTGCCATTGTGAATTTGTGTTGGCCATTGTCAGCCTACTTTACCTGGGTTTGTTAGCCCTCTTTTCTCCCATATACGTAATGGCCTATAGCTAAGAGGTCTCAGATTTCCCTTTTTAAAAACAGAATAAACCCCGTAGGAGGAAGAGTGTGGGGTTAAAGGTTGACTAAGCTCATGACTTTCGCTGCTGTCAAGATATACATAAGGATTGTGATTGCCGCTCTTGAGCTCATCACCTCAGCTGCATGGCCAACCACATCGTCACTGTAATTTCTGTGTGGGGGTGGGTCTGTGTGTCTGTGTTTTGGGGGGGGTATTTGTGAGTAGCATCTTTCTACATTAGATCTAAGGTGATGCCCTTTTATTTAAGCAGCCCGATAAGCACTTTCTTTTGTCATTTGATCTTATTGCTTTCAGATTGATGTTTCTTTTCTTCCACTTAGAGCAGCAAACACACTTCCGCCATTATGATCTTCAAAGCCTGGATGTGTTTAATGCCATTTGCCTAAATAGGTAGAAGGGTGCTCTAAAAGTTTAAAGTCCTGTCCTTCAACTTGGGGACCAGGATTAATCATATTTTATTGGAAATGTGCTCGGTTCTTGCAGGACACATCCCAACAAATCTTGAGTTAGTAAATAATTATAATATCTGTATGTTTTGATGCATCTTTTTGATTGCTGTTGATTGTGTGGCCCTTGTCACCTCCTCTCTGTCCTTGTTTCCTCCACACAGCTACCTCTCTTCACAGTGTTGCTCCAGTAACTTCTCGGCAAGTTCTTCTAAAGGGCTTAGAGTAAACAGGATTAGAGAGCATTAAAAAATCCTCCTCTCTCCAAGAGCCATCTGCCTTTCTACCTCGGAGCTGTCCTCTCAGCACCGTGACCTACACCTCATTTTAGCTGTGGAAGAAAGCAGGAAACCATTGTGTCATATGGTCATCAAATGATTTCTTCACAAACTTCTGTTAATTTTCTGCGTCTGGAGATTTATGAACTATGCAAACTTGTAAGAAGCTGCTTTTGAGAGGACGTGCATATCTACTTGATCCTTTTCCAAGAAGGATTTAAACACAATCACGGAAGAGACATGAGCAACCTTTTCAGGAGATGTGTTTTCTCCTCTGTTGTTTTTAGTTTTGTGGTCCTATTTTTGGACATAAGGACAGGTATGTATAATAGTTAACTTTTAAACTAAGCACCCAAACAAGGGTCAAACATTCAATCTTAAATGTTTTTTTTTGTTGGTACCCCAGATGCAACAATGGAGGGTTCATCTATGGGTTCCCTGAGTGTGCCCTACAGTCAGGAGCTTTCAGAAGTTGTCGGTGCACCCGATGTGGAGGTTTCTGATGAAGGCCATGAAGTTGTCTCTCGGCGGAAGAGGAACATCCTTTTTCCAAATGGAGTCAAACTGTGCGCACAAGAGACCGCAGAGCAAGTTGTTGCAAACCACCTGAGCTACTTTAATCTCAGAGGTAAGACTGAACATGAATGAGAGTGGATCTCTGTGTACTGTGGATGGACTGCTGTTGTTGGGTTAGGTCCTCGTCCATCAACAACAATCACCTCACTTCCTAACCATTAAGAAGTAAGGTGATGAAAATAAAAGATCCTGCAAGTCTCTATAATGGGAAACTTTCTCTAAATAAGGATGTAGTTTCTCAAAATAATGATTAAGTATTGCAAAATGAGGACTTAGTATCTCAAAAATAAACGCTAACTGTTCTGTAAGAATGTTTTATGCTAGTTTAATGCTAGAAGTGGCTAATGTAGCTTCTACCTGCTAGCTTCAAGCTAAAATGTGGTAAAGGCTACAAAAGGAATGTTACATTGTTCTTCATAACTCCACACCTTCAGATTCTTTTCCATCAAACTGATATTTTTAAGCCCTTATAGTTTTTTTTTATCTTGAGTGACATTACTTGATTTCATACTGCTCTATGGTGTGTATGTACTTTAATCAGTGCTGTTTTAAACGTTTAACATAAAAATATACTTCACTTAACACTTAAACATCTAATGGAAGACAAAATGGATTTTTTATATTAGAAATGTCCTTCACATATAGTGTTTCCCACAGAATTTGATTCCCCCCCCCCCCGGCAAGACAAGCCAAAGGCCCCTTAACCTATTCGGGTGGTCCATGCATCCACCCCCCCCTCAAATAAGATAATACATGCGAATTCATGGCTTCATCGCAGACGCCTTATTCCAAAGCGACTTACAATAACCAATTACAGGGACATTCTCCCTGGAGTAACCGAGGGCTAAGTGCCTTACTCAAGGTCACACTAGTAGTGGTGTTCCAGGCAGGATTTGAACTCGCAACCTTCCAATCATCAGCCCACCTCACTATCCATTAGACCAGTGGTTCCCAACCTTTTTTGAGTGCTGTACCCCAAAAGCATTTCAATCCAACCTAAAGTACCCCCTACTACGCAATCAATCGTGGTGATCCCCAGGATATATTAAGTGTGTGTGTGTGTGTGTGTGTGTGTGTGTGTGTGTGTGTGTGTGTGTGTGTGTGTGTGTGTGTGTGTGTGTGTGTGTGTGTGTGTGTGTGTGTGTGTGTGTGTGTGTGTGTGTGTGTGTGTGTGTGTGTGTGTGTGTGTGTGTGTGTGTGTGTGTGTGTGTGTGTGTGTGTGTGTGTGTGTGTGTGTGTGTGTGGGGCTAAGGTGAAACTTGGGAGTGGAAGAAGGAGAGAAGTGACGAGGAGAGATAGAGAAGAGGAGGATATTTTTGTCTGTGTAACCCAATGCGACAATTAATGTGACACTTAAATCATATACAATCATAACTAATCATATACATTATAATAGCCATTGTAAGGTAACTCACCAATTAATGTGACACTTGAGCCTGTTTCTCCCTCATCCGTTTTGTGAGTCTGGGGGAGATTGTTGCAAAAGCTGTGACCAGGTTATTCTCCAAGTTGAGTCTGTTCCTGTGTTTAGTCTTGATGTGGGTCATGGCGGAGAATGTCACCTCACACAGGTATGTGGACCCAAAAGGCAACAGTTCATTAAGGGCATGTTTCCCCAATTCAGGATACTCCTTCTCCACACCACACCAGAACTGTGTCAGTGGTATGCTTGAGTACCTCATCTTCAGGCTTTTATCTGAGGACACATCTTTGAGGTCTTCTTGCAGTCTGGCGGGAATGCTGCTGTTAATGCACGTCACAAATGGATTACGCACCCAGGCCAGTGTGGATGACTTGTTGTCAATGTCATTCTTGAGCTTGGACAAATGTGTGTGTACTATTTTTACAATTGGAGCTCTGTCACATTCACCAGTAGCAATGTATGCGTTCAGCTGCAGGAAACAACTTGTATCCCCTTTTTCACATTTGCTCTGCCAGAGCTTGATCTTCTCCATGAATCCACACACTGTGTCTTACAAGCTAAGAACATTTGTGTCTTTACCTTGAAGAGAGAGATTCAGCTGGTTGAGTTTGCTGAACATATCAGAGAGGTATCCCAGCCGAGCTACCCAGTCAGCGTTGTCGAACATAGCCACAAGTGGGTGTGTGTGCTCCGACAGAAATGCCCTCACTTCATTGCGTAGCTCAAACAGCCGCTGTAACGTCTTCCCTCGGGATAACCAGCGGACGTCAGTGTGAAGCAGGAGCTGTTTATGTTCTGACCCACCGTCTTCACAAAGTGACTGAAACAGTCTATGATTCAAAGGCCTGGACTGTATGAAGTTGATCACTTTTACGGCATCATTCAAAACATCGTTTAAGTCTGGACTCATTCTCTTGCTAGCTAATGCTTCTCGTGAATCATGCAATGCGTCCATGTAACATCAGGGTTTACCTTTTTTATGTGGGCCATTAATCCATTTACTCTGCCGGTCATCGCCGCAGCGCCGTCTGTGCACACATGAGAGCAGGATTTCCAATCCAGCAGGTGTTGACAGAAAAAATTGTCAATAACGTTAAAAACGTCCTGTCCGGTAGTTCTCCCCGTGAGTTTCTTGCCAAACAGAATGTGCTCGTTCATCTCCAAAGTGTCTTTGTAACGCACAAACGCAATCAGTTGAGCTTCCCCACTGACATCCGTTGATTCGTCCAACTGCAAAGCGAACGTACCAGACGCTTTACATTTTTCCACCACTTGGTCAATAATGTCAATTCCCATGTCGTCGATCCGATGGCACACAGTATTATTTGACAACGGCACTTTCTTCAGGACATCAGCTGCTTTCTTATCGAACATAGTTTCTGCGAGAATTATAGCAGCAGGCAAGATTAGCTCTTCGGCTATGGTAAATGGCTTTTTCGATTTAGCAACGAGTAGCGACACGGCATAAGATGCCTCCAAGGCCTTGGTTGAGACCGATGACGCTTTCTTTAGTTTTTCTTGGCTTCCCTTAAATTCAGCCAGCTTTTGGTGGAAAAACTCTGCAGGCTTACACAGGCGGGATGTCTAGTACTAGGGTGCCGATGGTTTCATGCTATTATTAGAGAGCACGTCGCCAAAGATGAAACACATTGGCTGCGGTCACTCTGTAGTTGTGACCGTAAACCCGGAGAGCACATGTTCACCAAACTGACGATTCTTCACCTTCTGTTTTCATTTTCTTGAGAACGGGTTCTCCTGATTCAGCAGTATCACCTGTGCTGTTGTTTCTGGATGAACCAGCTCGACTCAGCCATTGATCCATAATGATTGATCCAGAAATGTTGATCTCAATAAACACCAGCGCATTCACTTGATAGGATGTTGATATTTTGCTAGCTAGCAAGAAAACCAGCGCGCCACTACAATGATGATGATGTAACACCTGACAGTCCGGCGGGAAGCTGAAAGCTGCTCCAATAATAATATATAGCCAGCAAATGATTACTTAATTTGAATGCCCCCAATTTTGGTTACATTATTACAGATTATGCATTATTCATTATTTGGGTACAGTTTTCCTGTAAAATATTTAATTAAAAAAGATCTAAAATCCAAATTTTTTTTTTTTTTTTTTTTAACTTTTCAAAATCTTTTCACGTACCCCCTCGGGAGCACCCACGTACCACTAGGGGTACGCGTACCCCTGGTTGGAAAATACTGCATTAGACTACCAAAAAAAAAAAAATTATAATATATATATATATATATATATTTTATGAGATCCATTTGTGGCGGACGATATTTAATTGTGGGGGCCCGCCTCAAATAAATCAATGCATGGGAAACACTGACATAGTTCTGGTGTAGTAGCAGAAACTGCAGAGGTGGACATCTCCAACTCTGGACACATAAAACCAAAACAGTCTGCATGGCTGGATTCCAGTGATGGCATGTAATTAAGTTCATTTAATGATACATTTTCTGTACAGAAGTGCTTTTCAATCTACACTGCTTTATACTATTACTTCTGTAAATTTCAGATACAAATGTTGTACTTTTTTACTATACTACATATATGTACCTGCACATTTGTATTTTTACATGGTGATATTAATGTGGCACAAGTGAAACATAATAATAATAACTTTAATTTATATAGCGCCTTTCATTAACCCAAGGTCGCTTAACAAGAAACATTTAAGGACAAGACATTAAGACATAAAACAGGGGGCAGAAATGGAACATGTACTAAAGACACCACTGCTAGATAAGAACATTTGTTTGTGTGCGTGTAATTTGTGTTCTTGACGCCTAAACAAACACTTTCAGTACACCAGGGGGTTGGCAGTAGTTGTGAAGCAAAATATTCAAGAGAAAAAAACAACATTCTGATTCATTACTGATTAAGAAACACTGTGTAATGTAAGTGCGTTTGAGTGGGCAGAGATCGAGCTGTTATTCCTTTCAATTAACTCCTGGACAGCTAGACGTAGACAGGGTGTCAGTGCCAACAGACAGTTTGTGACGCTCTGTCTTGTGAAAAGTGGAGGTGACTTATGTAAGACAGATTTGGATTTGCAGGTGACCACTAGTGTATCAGGTGACAGACAACGGTGATTACTGAAGAAGATTGGAGCACAGGTTTCATCGAAACACTTAGAACAGTGCCCAGTAGTGACAGTAACTCATGTAAGGGAGTTATGTCATGTAATTAATTGGCTTCCATTTATATGGCAACTACTCAAAGAGCTTTACCCTCACCTTCATACACTGTTGGCAGAGGCTACCACACTAGATAACTCTCACACGCAAACTCAAAGGGAGTTTTGACATGTTGATTGCATGGGCTGGGGAGTAAACTATCGACTTCCACAAGCTGACAATTGACATTTTAGGTCAACATGCCACTAGCAATGTGGGCCTTTTGTTTGGGCCTCAGAACTTCCAGCCAAAAATATCAAGGTCCATCTTTTTTTTGTATTAACTAAAGAAGATCTTATTCCTCTGTTAATTAGGTATTTCTTGCCTAGAGGACGCCTTCAAAATAATTGAATTTGTTTGTTTAAAGCTGAGGTGTCGCCCCAACCTCAAGGATTTAAAAAACAACTATGAAACGAGTTCTTAGTTGTGGACTTGACAGTCGTTGTTATGTCGACTGTGGTCTCTGTTTTTTTTTTTATGACTTCCAACTTGACTTGACTTGATCGAAATGTAATTATTTAAGGCTTAATATGGACATGCAATTGAAGACCCATGACTTGACTTGACTTGAGACATGATGACTCTCATGACTTTCTGTGTTCATTTAGGTTTTCAGTTTAGATATTTTGATGTTTTAGAATATTATTTAAGAGAATCTCTGTAACTCTGTAACTGAAATAGAGTTATTTGGACCAAATTACTTGATTGAAATTTCTAAAAGCTTGTCTTTCTCTGTTCTGTCCAGTGTGCCAGGAGACAATATGGGAAGCTTTCAAGATCTTCTGGGACCGCCTCCCCGAGCAAGAGGAGTACCAAAGCTGGATGAACCAATGCCAGGAGGGCACAGTCACAGCACAATATATTGGCAGCCACTTTAGCCAATCAGAGGAGCATCAGGCTCTGGTTAAAAAGGTAACATGCTTTCTTTTTAAAGTATATTTAAGAAATACCGAACACAATGTATAACTTTGCTTTTTTTTTTCTATTTCTAGAGAATGTCAGAACCAGGTTTGAAAAGGTAAAAGAAACCACTAATTTATCATTTCAATCATACATTCATTAATCCCATCATTAAGGCTATGTTTTGTAAATGCTACTTTTTTCCCCATTCTCAGTAGTGATGAGCCCAACCGGTCCTGGCAACATATGTGCAGGTAAAGTTATGAAGTCTCATCCACATTTTCACTCGTCTGTTATTACACATGGCTTCAGGCCAAGCTAAGCTAACGAGTTGCTGGCTGTAGATCATATTTAGCGTATAAATGTGAGAGTGGTTCCAATATGCTCATCTAACTCTTCGAAAGAAATTGAAGGTGTAATTGTATCTCCCAAGTTGTATATTTTCTTTTATCCTTATAGTATTTTTAAGAAATTACATATTTTCTATGACCCGGGGGCAGCTAGATCAACCTTTTGCTAAGTTAAAACCACTCTTATCAACGGAATAAAAAAAGAAAAGTAATTAAAAATGAAATAACATATAAAAGTAGCCACATTTGTAGACCCTACTCGTTCGTCTACATGTATGTGTTTGTGTGCTTATTATAATTTAGTAATATAATATCAGCACAGTTTCAATAATCTTTTACTTTTCACAGCACTCTGACACAGCGAACACCGGAAGCCGTTGAAGCTCCTGAGCTAGGTCAGTGACACTGTTAGCTTCAGGACGTCATGTGACTTTAATCACATAAGCATCCTCTTGTATCTGTACCTGTGCAAAAGCATTGTTGCTACAGGGTCAAACCCTTACCTTTTCTGTGTTTCCATGTAATTATTCCTACAATATTCCAGCTTTCTATGTAGAACGTAGGTGAATCTCTTCTGCGTGCTTGGAGATTGAGCTAAGCAGGTCGGGGTCAGGGCAGTCTAATCAGGAATCACAGCACCTGCCAAAGGTTAACGCACTTGAAATAGACAAGCACTCCTTTATTCAATCCTTTTTTTACACATGAACTCAACCACCCAGAGGACACAGTTGAAGGAGAGGAGGTGGAGGAAGCAGCCGCCGCTGTCCCAGAGGTGGAGGAGAGTCCAGTGAGTGCACACACACATTGTTTACAGATTCATTGTCTTTCACTAATGTGCACATGCAACTACTATAAGCCATAAGCGGAAGAAGTACATTACATTTCATTTGGCTGATGCTTTTATCTAAAGCTTGTTACAATAAGGGCAATAAATAATAAAGATACAAACTCAGAACAATAAGAAAGATGCAGATATAGTTGCTTCAAATAAGTCAGACCATTGTAACAATGATTGTTATCCTGTTTTCATCCCTAACAAAACGCATGCATTTTAATGTGTTAGTTTGTCATTGTGGAACCAATTTTGGAAATGTATCTAGAATACTGGTTAGGTTAGTAGTACAGTACTGCATTCTATCATACAAGTACATATGTCTTTATGTGTAAAAATTAAATAATAACTGTGACTGTTAAATAAACGAAGAAGATGAAAGGTAGAATATTTGCCTCTGTGTGCGTGAGATCTAGTAAAGCACAATTGTGTCAAATTATACTTTAGTAAATGTTTTTTTTTTTTTTTAACATTCCACTGCTGGATGTAACTGGGTCTCTGTCTCTTGGTACAGTTGAACAAAGACATCGCCGTGCAGCCTCTGACCCCCACGATGCAGGAGCAGGTGGTGGAGCTGAGCATCGTCCTGCCCGGGAAATCGTACAGCAACGACCTGGAGAATCCGACCAGCTCCCTGTACCAAACACTCAGCAGACAGCTCGCTCAAAAGGTTCCTATCTGGCTCCTTATCCTTCTCTGTCTGACTTTAAGACTCCCCTTAGTGCTACTGTGTCTTCGCTCCAAAACGGCGCTCACTATTTATGGTCTGTGATGGATGCATTGTTAGCTTTAATAACACACATTTAAACAGCAGCAGTAGTTTCACTGTTAGGGCAGAGTTCAAAAACGCTATGTGCTGAAAATACAGTGTTAAGACGTGTCATGGGAATAGATACACTTTTGCACAGGTACTCTGTTTGGAAGCAGCTTCAGTGGTTTTACAGGTACTCGGAAAATACAGTAAATTTGTTTCAGTGCTTTTCCCTGGCATCATAAACAAAAGCTTGATTTTATGCCTAAAAGGGAAGCCATTTCTCTTAATCTCTGACTTTTTTTTAATCCCAGTGGATATCTGCTATACACATAAAATCTTCTTTCCCCTCACATTTAAACACACACATAAACTCACGTGCCTTGTAGAGGTTGTGTAGTGGAGGACAAGGTAGTAAGAATAATGTAGGCAAGGGGAAATTGGAGGACAAGCAAGAAGACAAAGGCCCTGGGGATTTTCTGGCGTCCTCTCTCCGATGTATAAAATAAAGTGGGTCAGTGAGTCTGCAGAACAGAACAGTGTATGGATTGTTTTTTCTTAGTGCCTAGAAGCAGGAACCTGTAGACCAATAAAAAGAGTTGACCACAGTGCAGCAGTCTGCCTCCAGAGGAAAATAATCTGGGACACAGGACTCAAAACTTTCAGCTTCTTTGAACAAAATGAGTCCTTGGGGAACAGCAAATCTGAATTATTTTTGCCAAGCAAGTCCATTGTAACCTTGTAAAAAAAAGAAACAAACTCCTCCTGTGGCTTGTTTTTTAAAAAATCTTTTTTGTCCTTGCAGATTGAGGATGCTCTGAAGGGGCTTCCTGGATTTAAGAGTGTGTCTGTGAAGGACTTCAGGTCAGTCCCTTTGCTACAGTTTTTGCTGGATCTTGACATAATAAATGACCAAAAGTACCTCGACTCGTAGCACTAACAGTATTTCAATCTCATTGTTTTATGTAGGCCTCAGAAGGACGATGAAGGGTGAGTCATCTTTACGGGCCGTGGTAGTTAGACCTGGAATATTCTTGTATTTAAGCCCACAGATCCCTATCAACCATTCGTTAGCTAGATCTGTGTGAGTGTGTGTAGAGTCACCTTCCTCTCACACTGTATTTACCTGTGAGCGTGGGCACATGTCAAGGTGTTTCAGTAGTTTCCTGTTGATCTTAGTGTGTGGTCAATCACATGTTAAGTGGGATCAGGATGGGTTCACCGGAGTTATCATGTGCTATTCTATAGAGGAGATAATCCGGGCTTTACGACGCGCCGATCAGCCTCTGCGGGAATGATGGAGAGGAGAAGGGTTAGATATACTGTAAAAGAGATGTGTCAGGGGAGCAAAGGTGAAGACAAGCATAAGACAGGAATTTAAAAACATATAAATAAATGGAAGGAATACAATTTATTATGTGTTCTTGGTGGTGGAAGATCCTTTAGTACAGCCGAGGTACCAATACCTTATCGTGATAACATTTTTGGAAATAGCCTTTTGCTCTCTGGCAAAGAGTTAGCTTTGAAGATTGATGACATCTACACATCTGTAGGGTGTTAGCTTAGCTTAGCATACAGACTGGAAACTGCCGAAAGCCACTAGCCTGGTTATCAGGCTAAATCCACCGAGAAACTCCTCTATAGCATTTCAATGTGTTCATCTATCAATGTGGAACCAATTTGACCAACTATTTAAAGTCATGAAGTTTACATTTTTGTTTTAAGTTTTGAAACAATACAATTATAATAACTAAAAATGTTTGTAGTTGTAAAGTACAGCAACATCATGCAATCTACAATATCCAGTTAAAAGATATTCTGTATAATGAAAGTAAAATTTAGGGTATTTTTATAAAGCACTTCATCATTTGCATGAATGACGGGGAAGCAGAAGGTAAAAGGAAGGTCATTTTCTAAGCTTATCTTTACAATTTGTCATGTTTTCACAGTACTTAAGTAGATGTACTGACCTACAATCCACCCTGGCTTGCTAGAATTATATATATATATATATAGCTAAAAATGTACGTTTGCCATTTGTTTGCAAACATACGTGCATACTTATGCCTTCTTACAGGGATGCTGTAATTAATCTTGAATTCGCTGCTAAATGCAGATCTCACAGCACAGGAAGAGTAAATATGTAAAAATCTGTATGAAGCTAAAGTGGGAAAATTCCACTTGGGACCGAGAGGCACGTGCTCAGCCGTCCGCCAGAAACCCGACAAACTAGGTCAGATTTTGGAGGGCTCCAAGTTGTCAAATGAAGAATGAAAGATTGGATTTTTTTCAGGGCCTGGAAACTATTATGAGGTTTCCTTATTTATTATGATGATATTGATCATGCTGCTGACTCAGCTTTTTTTGGGGCCTACAGAGTAGAGCTTCTGCATTCCAAAGAGGAGAAAATTACCCCAGTGGTTAGTCATCTGCGATCCCGAAACAACTCTTTTAACAGGGTCGACGTTAAATCACAATAATGCTTGAATGATTTTCATCTTCTTTGACTTTTTTTCAAACTCTCTTATTATAAATGTGTGTATAGGATTGTGGGTATAGGATACATGTACAAATAGTGTAGGTGCATTTTAGAAATTAGCATATTCATTGGGAAATGCCCTTACAAAGCTTGGATTGGAAAAATTAAAACCTTCTAATCTCACTCAACAACTAATATTGTGCTAAAATATGCGGAATTGTCCAGAAGCCCCATATATGTAAATGAATGTAACACCTACAGATATATATGAAGATGCTTATGTAACTTGTTATGTGCATTAATATTGAATTGTCCCTGTGCAGGGGCGGTGTGGTGGTGGACTACGCTGTCACAGTGGTGGTGGATGGATCAGGAGTGAGCTTGGAACAACTGAACTACCTGACGCTGCAATCCAACCGGGTGGAGAACTCGTACCGTGAAGTCATGGAGCTCCCCACTGTGGTGTACGCCATCAGCGAGGTCAAAGACATCATCACTGGCGCCCTGCATAACAACGAGCTGGACACTGTTAAGACCAGCGGTGGCCAAAGCTCGTCTGCTGGTATTCCCCGCACTGTAACCGAACACACAAATGCCCCGTTTACAGCTATTTATTTAATTGGCATGGCAGCTGGGAACACATTGGCAGACTTAGTGCGTGCAGCGCAGGGCAATCGGCCAAATGTCATATCAAATACAGACACAGTAGACCCAACATTGACATTACAACATACGCTACACCACTTGAGAAAACATTCCAGAGTTTTAATAGTCTCATCTGTTTCTTATTTGTCTGAGGAGAGAAGAAACGTATTTAAAAGGAGTTTCAACTCAGAAGTTAATGAACAAAAGCAGACTCATCAGTTACTGGACCCATGTATTTACACTCAAATCCTTTCATTAAGTTGAGAAGAGAAGGATGTTTGAAATCTGAGCCTTTTTCTATACTTTAATCCTTAATTTTGGCTTAAACCAAGCATATGTTTCTGATTCAGTAGTTTACCGGACTTATAATGTGCAATATTATTACGAAAAAGTTAGAATTGTGGCACCAGAAGACACAGAAGTAAAGAAACACTCAAATGGTCACACAGGGAGATCTAAACTTCGACATCTGTTAGAGTTACTCAGTAAATAGGTTAGCTACCCCCTACTTCTGGCCTACCGTAGGTCCTTCTCCAGAAATGTGAAGAAATTGAATGATGTGATAATGTCTATAGCATCTTTCTTCCTCCTGTGTGATTCCTCCCTGCTCATGTTTTGGAGAGAATGCGTGTCATTAGTTTACTGTGTTAGCGAGCTTCCCTGGAGATGCTGCTAAGGCTCCCTTTAATTAGAAGCTTTGAATGTGAAATAATGGCTAAACACTCTCATATGGCTGACATGTGGGTCTGGGGAACCTAAAGGCACCGCTTGGCTTTGTTTTTCTGCTTTAGGGGAGATACAGTAATAGCCTTGGCCCCACATCGGCTGATATTCAGTCCAGATTTTTGCACTGATTTGTAGATATTTCCCCCCTCAAGGTAATGTCAAAACGAAGGCTGTCAGTGCTGAAATGGAATCGGGTTAAAAAGATTCTGCAAACTCCTGCAGCCTTGATTATTTTATATATATGGCACATGCGCATGTTGTGTGTCAGTGTGTATTAATATTTGTTTCCCCCACCTGGCTCCACAGTGTCTGAGTTCCCTGCCGCTGCAGATGGAGATACGGTGAGTTAACAAGTCACCTCCACTGTCATGACAGCATCTCTCTTTGGGGGGTGCTTGGAGCGGATAAATCCCTTTTTGTTTAAGGAAGCTTGACGCCTGTAGTACTGATGTTGTGAAAACCTTTAACTGGCTTGAGATGTTATCAGGACCAGTGCAGGTAGCGGATGAGCCCACCAATGAGGATGAAGTGAGGCTTTGAGGATTACTTTGACTTTTGCTCTAATAATCCACTGCTATTCTGGGGAAAAAAGCTACAGGGCGCCGCACTACTGAGAATCAAGAGGCGAGACAGCACATATGAGTTTATTCAGACAAGTAATAACATCTTTAGTCTGTGCTGTCTTGTGGTTGACTGTGCGCTTTGATAGTAATCAGAGTTTGGGTTGCACTTAACGTGTCTGCCGGTTCACTTTGTAGCCCAGCTCCCTAAGTGATTAATTTGACTCATTATATGAGTTGGGAGAGTTTGGAAAACTTCTCACCAACAATTGATTTGCAGGCAAGAGCCCAGAGCTTCTGTGCCACCGAAGCACTTTTCTGCCCCTGTTCGATTTGGTACAATTTAAATTCAGCTGCTGTTTTTTGAGTTGAGAAAAACAAGTGGCTGAAGCATGCCACCAAAATAATTATAGACTTTTCCCAGTTCAGTCGACTTGCCAGTACTGCTTTATAGCTTGTTATTAAATAATTATTTTAATAATTAAATAATCCATTTCAAATGTATAATAATGTTTATCTGTAGAGTTACAGTTACTTTCTTGTAGAGTGAGATTTTTTTTTATTTTTTTAGGTTAGCATAGTGTGCTCAGAACAAACACCTTTCCCAGCTATACTAACCAATTTTCCTCTGGGATTATTGAAGTATTTCTGATTCCGAATATTCAATTTCCCTGTGTCTATCTTAAAGTCAATTCATTTTTTGCCTAAACATTTCATTTTAGACACAAGCGTTGTACCTACTATACATGAAATGGAAACCACAGAGTAGCCACAGTAGCTGTTGTTGCATGACACACTCACTGTGAAACAGTGCCAATACCTTTAGATAATGAACTCTGTTTGTGATGCAGAATACTGCTGCCGATGAGCCACCAGAGGTTACGATCCTAGAAGAGGACGCTGAGGACGTAGAGGACGTCGACAAAGTCGGCGTTCTGCCTGACGTCTCCGAAACCAACAGAGTGGAGAACAACGAAAACGACATCATTATCCTGGAGGAGAGTGCAGCTGTGTCTCCTGATTCTGTCAATACAGATAGTGAACTTGAAGCTGATAGTAAGTGTTTATACCTAACATACACATTTGCAGTGTATCCCCCTGTGGTGCTTTTTCCCTACAATGATACTTCTATTGTTTCCTGCTTTGTTTGCGCTGAAATAACTTGTGAAACTGATCATTTTTTACACTTCTCACTTCTCATTGTGTTGATGTTAACCAGATAGATCTGTGGATCTTTACTTAGGTAGCCAGTTTCTATAAAAAGAGAGATTGAGACAATTTTCTTCTGTATTTTTTTTCCCAGGCATTGCAGAGGAGGGTCTGTTACTCGGGGACATTGTGCAGACTCCTGCAGTAGAAACCCCCGCCGCAGAGGAGCTCCCAGCCGAGCTGTCGGAGGTTACACTTCATGAACCCCCAGTGGATCAAGAGGCCTCTGGAGTGGGCACAGACGACCTGAATAACCTGCTCGAGCCACCTACAACCACAGAAGAAGAAGAAGAAGAAGCAGCAGAGTCTCTTGAGGAGACTGACCAAGAAGATGGGCTGATAACGAAAGATTTCGCCATCAATTCCGAAATCCCAGAGGATAATGAGATGTCCTCAATCGCAGCTGAGACCACAGAGGAAGAAGAAGAAGGCCTGTCTGTCCTGGTCTCACCTCCTGAGACTGAAGAGGAAGCGACTGAAGCACCAGAACCGTTGGCAGAAGAAACAGGTGAAGAATCTGTGGAACAACCAGAAGAGCAACCAGCAGAACAACCAGCAGAACAACCAGCAGAACAACTAGAAGAGCAACCAGCAGAGCAACCACAAGAACAACTAGAAGAACAACCAGAAGAACAACTAGAAGAGCAACCTGCAGAACAACTAGAAGAACAACTAGAAGAGCAACCAGAAGAACAACTAGAAGAGCAACCAGAAGAACAACTAGAAGAGCAACCAGAAGCGCAACCAGCAGAGCAACCAGAAGAACAACCAGAAGAACAACCAGAAGAACAACCAAAAGAACAACTAGAAGAGCAACCAGAAGAACAACTAGAAGAGCAACCAGAAGAACAACTAGAAGAGCAACCAGAAGAGCAACCAGCAGAGCAACCAGAAGAGCAACTAGAAGAGCAACCAGAAGAACAACTAGAAGAGCAACCAAAAGAACAACCAGAAGAACAACTAGAAGAGCAACCTGCAGAACAACGAAAAGAACAACCAGAAGAACAACCAGAAGAACAACTAGAAGAGCAACCTGCAGAACAACGAAAAGAACAACCAGAAGAACAACCAGAAGAACAACCAGAAGAGCAACCAGAAGAACAACCTGCAGAAGAGGAAGACAATAATGTGGTGCTGACCATTCCTGAGGAACCTGTGGCGGAAGAAGGTGTCGTGGAGGAAGCAACAGAGAACGAGGTAGAAGAGGCTGCACCTGAAGCTCCTCCTGTGGAGGAAGAGGGCCCGGCAGCTCCAGAGCTCTCCACAGAGGATCTGACAGACGATGAGATCCTACTTGTCAACGTTGATGAACTAGAACCACTAGTGACGGACTCTCTGAACCCGGTCCAACCCACTGCCCTGTCCCCAGAGAAGGAGTCGCCCTTCACCCGCATCTCTGATATTGACACCGCCCTGGAGGAACAACCTGACATCATCGTCCCTTCACTGGTGGAGGTAAAGCAAGAAGAATTGAATTTTAAAAAAGTGGCAAAGTAATGCCCAATTTGATATAATAATAAAATAACAATAAGAACATACTTTATTGATGTTACTACTACTTCTATTACGAACAATAATAATCATTCAAAAATAGATCAATAATAATAATAGCTTCTGTTTTTACGAAATCTATATGATTTTTTAAAATATTTAAACGGATAAAACTTAAAAGAAAACATTTTGTGGAACGTATCTGAGCTTTAATATTGCTGTAGGTCCCCAGTTAAAAGTACAATGTAAATAGGTCAAGTTTTATTTATAGAGCACTTCATATAACCAGGGCTAGGTCAATCAGTGCCTTTTATATGTAATCAGCAGGATCTTATAGCTTCATCTGAATTCAAGAGGAAGCCAAAGAAGGGATTTAAGAACAGCTGGTTCTTGTTAATAACTTGGCAAGTCTCTCCTTTTTTACTGCCCCAGATCCAGACCACTGACGGAGGCTTGGAAGGTGCCACTAATGGAGACAGCGACTATGATGTGATCCATTATGGTTATGAGTTGATTAACCACACAGAGGAGGGCAGCACTGGCTTTCCCTTTGGTGCACACGGCACGGACCAAGTCAGTATCGCCATGCCAGTGAACCCCGGACGAGCACTGATGGTGTTCTTCAGCCTGAGGGTGACCAACATGATCTTCTCAGAGGATCTCTTTAATAAGAAATCCCCAGAATACAAAGCTTTGGAGCAACGATTCATAGAGCTGGTAAACTCCTGTCATTTACTGCACTTGATTATCAGCATTCCCACTGTTGTGTTGTAACATCAAACCCTTTTTTTTTGGTATGTTTTCCCAGCTTGTGCCCTACCTGCAGTCCAACCTCAGTAACTTTGAGAACCTGGAGATCCTGAACTTCAGGAACGGGAGCATCGTGGTTAACAGCCGGATGAAATTCGGAAAACCTGTTCCACAAACCGTTACCACCACCGTCTATCTGATCCTGGAGGACTTCTGTAACACAGCCTACCAGACCATGAACCTGGCCATCGATAAGTACTCACTGGACGTAGAGTCAGGTTGGTTCTCACGATATACACTGTGTTTTGATCTAGACAACTGTGATATCGTGAATTGTTTAATGATTGTTTTAGATGTTTCTTTAAGGAAAAACAAGTTGTTGCTTTATGCAGAGAGTTCAATTCCAGAACCTATTAGGGCCGTACCCGAATATTAAAATATTCGTTCGTTGGAGTACTATTCAGGTTTGAATTTCGTTATTCGGATATTCTTTCTTTTTTTCAGCACTGTTGTTGCCAAATTGAATTTATTGAAAACTCCAATATCAACGTAAGAGCTTGTGCCTCTTCGGGGGGTGCTAACACTTAACCATAAACGTTATCGTTTACTTTCTCCGCCCTTATATATAGATATTGCTTTTTCTCCGTTAATCTCTGTCACGTTGTTTCCATAGCAACAACAACTTCCTGTCAACAGCGCTAACTCTCCTTCAAAATAAAAGCATGTCCATACAAAATAGGAAGTCAAGTCAAATAAGACTTAAGACATATACAACTGCAACGAAAGTAACAAACACAATGCAATATCCTTTTCAATTTCAAAGAACACAAATTGGGTTGTATACATTAACAAATAACTATAAAATAACAAAATGAATGCCGTGAATAAACCGAAATACACGTGTTGAAGCGGTTAACTGCTGATTCGCCTCATGTCTTTGCGGGAAACTACAAATGAAGCGAGAGCGAGTAGATGGATATTTCAACTTAGCATTAAAGGTACTGATCATAATTCCATTGTTGAGGTCTACTAAAGTAGATTTATATTGTGCAATTTTCCAAACTCACATTGGTTTCTCATACAGCATCTCTGTATAGTATGTGTATTCACTCTCTGTCCTAAACGGCTTGTTGGAGCTCCTGCCCCCCCCCTCCCTGTGAGCCCAGTGGCCGTCTGCGACACAGCAAGTCACAGCGAAACCCAGCCCGAGCTCACACACACACACACACACACACACACACACACACACACACACACACACACACACACACACACACACACACACACACACACACACACACACACACACACACACACACACACACACACACACACACACACACACACACACACACACACACACACACACACACACACACACCTGCAGCCTGGCTGGGAGTTGGTGTGTATGCTCACACACCAACTCACAGCCTCGCCGCGTCCCGCCGTCTCGGGGAGGAAAAATCGGCGGAGCTGCAGCTGAGAAAAGATTGAGTGTGTGTGACGTAACGTAACGGCTCCACGGATTGGTCCATTTGGGTATGGGCACGTCACTGTACCCAGGAAGAAAACAATGGAAAAATAGAAATGTCCAACGAGGCGTTCTGGGGCAGCATAGACAGGTCTTTTCTGTGTTAGAGTTGTACTCGCTACAGGGTGTACTTTGAGGGTTTGTGACTCTGCAGACCGTTGCAGAAAAAACCTTCATAACACACAAGGGGGCGGGTAATAACCGGAAAAGCATGACATGGGACCTTTAAAACTAGAAACGAATAGAAACAGCTTGCCTGGCTACGTCAAAAGCTGAAAAATCTCTGCACGGATTTAACTTGTTAGCCAAAGAGCTTTAGACGTGCTGGTAGGCAGATTATGTGGCGCCAATCTTCTCATCTAACTCTCAGCAAGAAGCCGTAATTCCCAAAATGATGAACTATTCCCTCAACGGCTGTAATCGGAGAGCATTGTTTTATAATATAATCTCAGTAAACAAGTGTTGAGTGACATGCTAGTGTGTCAAAAGGCCTGGGAAAGCAGGTGTTAGATCCTTGTCGTGACACTTGTATCGACAGCTGGGTTGAGATGATCAAGGCTTCCCTGGACAGCAGCCAAGTTTACATGTATCATTACTGCACTTTGACCGGCTGATTACTGCGTGCAGCTCTGGTTTCACATGTGTGAATTATATTGCCATTTTTTTAACTAGGGAGCAAGCATGAAATCTTCTGTGCTCTTTAAACATTTTTTTGCATTTCCTCATGTGGTATCGGTCTCCAGGCTTCTGTGCGTGACACCATCAGCCAGCTTGAAATGGGCAATCTATGATAACAGTGATTCATGCTTGTGTTCTGTTTACAATCATTACTGAGCTGTCATAATCTGTCTGATCACTGCCAGCGCTCATTGCTGGATCCCAGCATGCATTAGGGCTGCATTAGAATGGAAGGAACCTTTGTATGTGTCTGTGAATATCCTTTTGTGCAACAATGGACTATTATTTTGTTGAATTTAATACTTTTTTGGAGTTGAATAAACTAATATCCCTGTTAATCTAAAGGTGCATAGCAGAACTCAAAGGGTGAAAAATGCTGTTGTTTTTGGTGTCATTTAAAAGAGTTATTTAACCTTTTGGGAAAATATGTTTTTCAAATGTTCGTCTTTGAGAAAGGGTTAGGGTATAATATACTCTCCTCTTTAAAACTGTGATCACTACATGAGAGTTTAACAACCTGTAGATGACCTGCATGTTACTGCTTATCCTGATAACCATTAAAAGTCAACACTACTGTTTCTTTTTGATTTCCAGGGGATAAAGCCGACCCCTGTAAGTTCCAGGCGTGTAACGAGTACGCTGGGTGTAAGGTGAACAAGTGGTCGGGGGAGGCAGAGTGTGTCTGTAACGCAGGATACTTCAGCGTGGACAGCCTTCCCTGTCAGAGCATCTGTGACCTGCAGACTGACTTCTGCCTCAATGACGGCAAGTGTGACATCATCCCCGGCCAGGGAGCAATCTGCAGGTGGGTGTGGATTAGTGGGAAATGATCTGCGTAAGTGTGTGTGCGGGAAAAAGAGGTCTGATCTTAATCACAGAAACAGATTTTCAGCGGTTTTGGCAGAAGGTCAGATTCTTAGCTTCTAGTTTTGACGTTGCTTGGCTGTATGTTGATGATGTGGAGTTTCAGAAGCATATTTTTTATTTGGCTCCTTATACTAGGGATGTGAAATGTGCAATAGCCTAATGAATTATAATCATAACCAACTGCATAGAATAAACATTTATTTGCATCGTAGTTGGCTACGAATAACAATGAACTGTCTTAAAATGTTTATATTTTCTGGCTTAAATCAAGATTGTTTTAAAGAAACTCACGTCAACATTTTGAATAAACTTTTTTTATTTCACTATGCTCTCTGGTACTGAATGTACTGAAGAACAATAAGCAACCTCAGAGGAAGCATTATTACCAATATTTGATTAATATTGTGATCCATTTTTCAACTCCTGGATGCAAAATATCACATTTTGGGTCAGTGAAGTGTTTCTTATTATGTGGCGTTTCAACACTTTTCTATTTATTTTCTTATCTCAATTATTTCAAAATTGCCATCTGTGTGTGTTCTTGTTAATGTTTATGTCTTAACATGTTTGTGCATGTTGTCCAAACAATCATATGCACGCGTCAATGTGTGTAACATGACGTGCCAGAAATCGCAATCAGTCACAACATGTTCTCTGGCCGTGTTGAAACTGATGTATGTGGTGCACTTTAAATTGAATAATTATAAACAGACAGAGAGGCGGCTGTGTGCCAAGATGAATGTGAACCTTTGATTTACTCTCTCCACAACACCATAAAACACGCAGGCAGCTCCAGATGCTGTTTGATTGTTGTTTACTTCACGCCTTCCAACCCAAAGTACTGCGTCGCTGAACCGAGACAGGAAACAGACTAGATGAGTTGTTTTACTTCAAAACAAGGATTTAATGACACATACAGAACATTATAATAGTTGTTGCTGACGATCTCAAGACAAACAGGATTCAGGATTCAGCCATTTTTTTTTTTGTATATACTAAAATCATTAATAAACACAACATTAGAAATAAAAAATAAAGAACTATGACGTTGTTTTTCTGCTGTTCCCCTAATGCTTAAATAATTTTAAAAAGGAATTGGTCCGTGTCCAGTACCCTATTTTTGTTTTGGAGTGGAAATGATTGTTTTCTTTACTAATCCAAAACAACAAAACATAAAAAGGGAATAAATGACAGAGATTCTATAATACCTTCATGTCAATCAGGTCTATAATGTTCTTGAATCATTGAGTGATTAAATCGTTTTAGCTGACAAATTCTCCATTTTATCATCAGGTGTCGTGTCGGGGAGAACTGGTGGTACAGAGGAGAGCACTGTGAGGAGTACGTGTCTGAGCCGCTGGTGGTCGGCATTGCGATTGCCTCAGTAGCTGGATTCCTATTGGTGGCGTCCGGAGTCATCTTCTTCCTCGCCAGGACGTTACGGGATCAGTACGACAAGGATGAGTCAGAGGACCCCATACGGTGAGACGATCCACTTACCATATGGCTCAGCAGCCCTCGATCATTTAGGTCTAGCAACTAATCCAAATAATACAGATTTTGCATGTTTACTTACCAGTGAGGGACACGGTGAGAAACCAAAAGGACCATGATTGTGATTGTAACCTAAACAAATAATTGTTCTGACAGGAAAAAAATACTTCTTCAACTTCCTAAACTCAACTTCCTAAACTCAACTTCCTAAACTCTGGAGAATCAGCTTGCGTTGTGTGTGTGTGGCTAACCTACAGATCCACTGTATTTATTTTACTTTGTACTTATTTTGGAGATCTAAGATGTTTCCAAAGATTACAAATATGTCAGGCTCAATTTTGTATGCACAAAAAATAATGCCCAAGAGACCAATAACATTTAAAAATGCATTCATATAAAGTTCACATCCAAAATGTGCAATTGAATTGTGACACCAGCTGAAACAGTATACATATGTGACCCTGAAAAAGCTAATTAAATGATAAATTACCCCGTCAGATTGTTTTTCCATACTGAGCAAAAGCTGTGAAGTGTATACTCCAAAAATAAACAAACTTTACTTTCAGTTTGATAGTGAGCAGAAACCCTCACATTTAGTGTGTTTGAAGTTTTTCTCAGCTCCACGTAATCCTTTTTGGATTAAAGGAGCCTGGTTACTTTCTTCAGGGGACAGAATAAGTTGAAACACCCCATGAATGTATCCTCAGTTAGACGGCCAAAATGATCCACGGCACCATCCCATTACTCCTGTAGACTTCAGGCAGGAGGGCTACCTTTTTCTGGATATCTTTTTCCTCCTGTGCTGCTTTGATCCAGACACAAAGATACACAGAGTATCTGTTCACCATCTATCTCTTTGCGTTTGTGTGTGCGTGTGTGTGCCTGGCACGGTTTCCAAAGCACTCCGTGAAGAATCACTGTGCTATAACCTAAGCCAGTTATCTGATCAGAAACGCTGCTGATCTAATTCTAAAAAGCTCACACACAAACAGTCACACAATAGCTTCTCCAAGACAAACAAGAAAGACTTATCTGAGGTTAATGAGGGTTAGTCTCTGCTGAAGTCAGATTCAATGCTGCTCAGTCACCTTTTTTTCTGGCTTCCTTGACACTGTGACGTGGACTGATTACTTTTGTTGCTCCGCAGGCGAGCAGAGAGTGTCCCGTCTCTCGAGAGGGCGACTAAGTACAACCCCATGTACGAAAGCGAGGCCACCACAGGCTACAGCCACTACTACCGCCGCTATCCTGAAGCTGCGGTGTACAGCAGTGCCAGCGCTGAGGCCTCCACTGACTTCAGCAGCGAGGAGATACGACACATCTACGAGAACAGTGAACTGACCAAGGAGGTGCGTGTGTGGGCTGCTACCCATGGGTATACTTAAAATATTTCCAAGCAGCATTGAGAAACGTAATTGTTCTTATTACTTTTAATATGAAGGGAACTGTTTTACCAGATGTCCTACTAAGTTTCTAGTGGGTGATCAGGTTTATTGGCGATCACAGAGAAATTAAGAGGTGACCAGTGATGAAAAAAATACTCTTAACTTAAGTAAAAGCAGCAATATGATGTTGCAGAAATGTTAACAAGTTACAGTCCTACATTTGAAACTTTTATTTTTGAAAAAAAACTGTGGGAATTGTCCCAGTCCTTTCAAATTAACCATCCACTTGATATTGGATGGTTACTGTGATTGCTAACATACTCTGAGTGCCTTTTTGAAGCACAACTGAAGCACAACTGAGTACAGTTATACCAAAGTGAAGGCCAGAGATGTGCCAACGCCATCTGGATGCTGGATGGTAGTTAATGACACCGGACGGGCACATCCTGTCCCACATGGATATTTGACCTGACAAGGATCTGAATTGGGAAATATCAGGTTGTAAACTTGCTCTATTACCAACTGGGATTTTTGCCATTAAATAGGAACCTCATTTGTTTTTCTTATGGAGTGTAAAATGTCACGTTTTGTTTCAGCCCCAGCCGGTTCACTTTTTATTTGCCTGTGATGTAATGTTCCCTCCCGACTGATACCATGTGTTTCTGCAGGAAATCCAAGACAGGATACGCATCATTGAGCTCTACGCAAAGGACCGACAGTTTGCAGACTTTGTACGGCATCATCAAGCGTAAGTGCCTCTCTTGTTTTTCCTATCGTACCGCAATGAGATAAACACATGGACCAAACTAACCAGTATATGAGGAAAACGGGAAGTGAGTTTGAGATACAGGAGTCTGGTCAAGATTCTGCTGAAAAAATTGATTAAATTGTTTGTTCAGAGCTGGGGGAAGACGAAGAGTTCAAGCCACACTAAACCAGTTGGGAAACGGATTTATCATTCTTGAACCCTCACCAATCAGGCCCTGAGCTGATTCAATAAGACAGAAAGCATTAGTGGACACAGGCATTCCTCCGTCTGCCAACAGTTTGGCAGTAGCAATGCGTCTGAGTGTAAAAGTGGAGGTTGTTTTAAGTCTTATTTGGCTGTATATCCCCAATCTGTTTGCCAGATAGATGCTTCTTGCCAGATAAACCTGAGTTAATATGTGGGTACATTCATTAAATAAAGTCACTGGTTTACCTACAAAGCTGAAATACAATGTGTGTGTGTTTATATGTTCTTCAGTGTTGTGGACACACGCAGAGAGAGCTCCTCTGCACACACATGAAACTCTCCTGTGAATAAGGTAACTTTTCTTGATTGAAGAATGTGTAGCAGCTTATACTTTCAATGACTCGTCCTCCTGAGATATTTGACACAAATACCAGCCTCACTATGTTTAAATAAAAGTGAAATACATAATATGGGGGTACAGTATGTGTACTCAAAGATTTGGAAGACTGGTAGAAGTTCATATTGACCTCTAAAAAAGAAAATGGTGGCAGATATAATATCAAATACAGTAGATTACCAATGGTGCTGCAATCAATAAATACAATAATACATACATATTACATTAACAGTTGAAGGAAAGTGTGCATATGCTTATATAATGCATATCAAAAAATAGCAAAAGAAGTTAAGCTCTTGCAGTTTTGAACACAGAACTGCAAAATGTATTTAAATAAACGGACAGTGCCAGACTATTCCTTGGCGAGGAGCAGTTAAAGTAATTGCTCCATATCAAGACATTTTCCAGTACAAATT
The DNA here is from genome assembly GCF_949606895.1 of Notothenia rossii. NCBI lineage: Eukaryota > Metazoa > Chordata > Actinopteri > Perciformes > Nototheniidae > Notothenia > Notothenia rossii. The sequence continues at coordinate 85,387,459 of NC_136904.1, forward strand.
CAGGCTAGCTGTGTCTATGTGTTTCCCTCGTGCCAACCTTAGCTGCGGTCTGTAGCTTCATATTTACAGACTGGAGAGTGGTACGCATCTTCTCACTTTAAAAAAAATAACAAAACGTATTTCCATACAATTCCAACAAAAAGTTAGATCATTCGTGGGCTCGCAGCATATTGAAGCCTCATAAGTCAAGATAGAAAAGGTGTTTCCATGAGCTTATGGAGAAATTCAAGTGAGACATTGTGTTGGCAGAAAAAAAGGATATGATTGTAGAAGATTAGTGTGTATATCTAATACATAAAAAATGTGGACACTGCATACTCACTCACCTTTTCCTACTGCACAGAAACATGCCTCTATGCTAGAAAAGCGAAGACTCTCCCCTTTCTTCGTCATGGCACTCACAATCTGGACTGGTTAAGACGGACTCATTCAGCACGCTGCTCTTTATTTCCTCGACCAACGACCCCTTTCTGTTTCTACGTATTTCCCCGAAGTGTTGACTGTTCTTCCTCCTTCCTTTGTGCCTTCTCTTGACTGGTCGAGCTGTGTGTGACATCACGTGTTGCTACTGGATGTGTCCCTCTGGACTGCATCCTACTACTTGAAATGTTCATCTCAATACTGTCTTCAGTAGTACTTTTGTTTAGTGGAACAATCGGTCTGTCAATTCTTAGAGGGAACAACTTTAAGACTGTGAATATGTAAATAGTGTCTCTGTGAGGTTGTTTGCTAGTTAAGATGTTATTCTCTACTTTTTTGTCTCTATAAAACTTAAATTACTCTTCAAGTCTTCTCAGAAAGGCCCTGAGAGAACTGCTCTTCTAAGGACAACGGTGCTATTCTGATTCGTAATGTGGTGGTCTATGAGGACTTTTCTGGTTGTGACTTACATAAAAGGATTGATAAAAATATCATAACATAGGGAGGTGTGTGGCGCAGTGCATTGGTGTTCGGATCAGGGGGTCACAGGTTCAAACCCCACTGCAGTCAGCATGTTGTTGTGTCCCTGAGACACTTCACCCCAAATTGCTCCTGTGGAGATTGCCCACAGTGTTGAGTATGTAAGTCTCTTTGGATAAAAGCGTCTAACAAGTAACAGGTAATAACTGTCTCACAGTAGCCGTTAGCTTAGCTTAGCATAAAGACTGAAAACAGGGGTCAAATTTCTTAACTCAGGCTGCCCAAATGTAACAAAATCTGCATATACTTAAGAACATTTATATTTTACAAAGAATATATAAAGTGTCAATCATGCTTATTAGTGCTGGTAGATGGATTTTGTTATGTTCAAACAGAACTAAGCTAGCTATTTCCTTCTGTTTTTAATTTTCCAGTCTTTTTGCTAGGCTATGCTGCTTGCTTGAGCCAATGCACAGATAATAGTGGAATACATTTTACCATTTAAATCTCTATAAATAAGGGTATTTCCCCAAATGTCAAGCTATTACTAGAAGTTAGCAACATTAAGTGGCAGTGTATGTGTTATTGCTGATCATCAATGTAAAAGCACACTTTCACAATTTTAGCGAATTCCAGCAATGTTCTTTCTTTTGACAGGGGATTTCTCTGCCGTTTTTACGTCTCCTTTTATTAGAAGCTTTGGTGTATGTTTGTAAAAGTACGGCGTGGTAGACATAAGAAAGTGAAAACAGTGGTGATGGGAGCATGAAACCTCTATAGCTCTGGGATCCAGAAATAAGTGAAAACACGTTTCAGTGGAAAAATGCTCCGGGGCAAGCGGCCCTGGGATTTGATGAAATGGTTTGCTTTCAGATGTCAAATGTAATGCAACTGAAAAGCAGGCTGATAAACAACATGCTCTCTTTGGAATGACAACCTCAAGCTGAAGTCTCCCGCTGAAAAAACCTCAAGGTTACAAGCAATTCCTTTAAAAAAAAAAAGAAAAAAAGAAAAACATTTCTCCTTTGACTATGTGTTTGGCTATGATCCTGCTGTTCATTCTGAAAGCTTGCAACAGACTATTTGCAGCATTCAGTTTGTAAGAGTCCGCAGGTTTTTTTGATTATTGTCGGCAAGTGTGCCCATCAGAATCAGATCCATATATTATATTTTAGCTTCTTGTTTACATTTACAAGCAACAAACACCGGTGAAGCAGACTCTTGTGACGATTTCATGCCTTTTTTAATCTGCAGAGTCAGTTTAATTTTTTTGTGCATGCTTTTTTATGGTATCTGCATACAGTTTATGTCAACATCTGCCACCTGTACAAACGGACAGTCATCCCATACAGTTTTGTCATGTAAATAACATTGAAGGTATTAGATATTTCATAGTTCTAGGATGTAAATCATGTGTGTCTCAAATGTTTCAATAAATGAACATATTTTTATACTGATAACTGTTTCACCACTTTAATAGTGTTATCAAACCGTGCAGCTGTGTAAATAACTAATACAACTAATTGTAACATTACACAAATACAAAATGTAAGTAAACTACAGACTGTGGTCGGTGGTAAAAAGTAACTTGGTACATTTACTTCACCATTGTACTTTAGTACTTGATTATTTTAGACAACTTTGTAAAATAACATGTTTCATTATTAAATTAAAATTGCCCAAAAGCCACATTGGCGAGCAACAATACATTTTAATCTTGAAAAAAACGAATTATGTAAAATATATTTTTGCTTAATTGCTATTTTAAGAATATTTTACAAATAATATTTTTTACTTTCAATTGAATGAATAGTTCAATTTCTTGCTGAAAGTCAGATGAGAAGATGTCATATGATATCACATCACTAGCCAGTTAGCTTAGCCTATTTTAGCACAAAGCCTTGACACAAATGAAAACAGTTAGCCTCTGTCCAAAGACACCAAAATTGGTCGACCTGTCACTCCTAAAGGAAGGGGTCGTAACATAACTGTTTCCAAATGTCCAACTATTCCTTTAAAACCTTTTAAACATGTTTCTTGTCATTGTTAAGAAAACTCTAAGAGGGAGAACAGACTTGGTTGACTTGGTCTCTAGTCGCTAAAATGCTAGCTTTTTCAATTTTGCTGTTGGACAAGATGTTTAGCTGCTCCAAGATAATCCAGATTAGTCTCAGCAGGTATGGATTAGGCCCGTCTGTGGGAATAACAGTTTCCAAAATAGTGCATACTAGTAATCAGCCTGCGTCACACACACGCTCACAAATGCCAGGGTGTGGCGAGTGTAAGACATTGTGTAAACATTTTTCTGGTGAAATTCTACATTTGTGAACTTTTTTTCTCTGTTCTGCACTATATTAAATCCAGCTGCTGTTGCTTTTGTTATTTTTTAGAACGAGCAAAATTCCAGAGGTTTGGATTATACATTTGGTGTGGTTTGGTGAGATCAGCGGGTGTGTTTTTGACAAGTGATGGTGTTATTTAATTCAATTCAATTACATTTTAGAAAAGTTTAAAACACCATGGTTACATAGCAGGAGAGTTTGCTTGCTTTAAATGGCTCAGTTTGGATCTTTCACCTGCATGAAGTCAGCGGGTGATAAATGGAAAACATTGAGTGAGGGGGGAAATAATTACTGCATGCTGACAGACTGAATGTCGTTCTGGAGTGAGTAACTCATGAAAAGTCCCATTTATGGCAATGTTTCTGACCAGGTGGGTCGATGTTTGCTCCAGTTAGAGTTATTGAGCGTGTCATTTATGGCAATTGTGTGCAACTAGCCGGTGGAAAACCCCTTCATATGTTGAATTGTCATATTTGTTCTCTCTGGGTGAGGGTAAGGGGTTTTGTAATGTGCATTTTGTCACAAGCAACAACCTCCTTGTGCCCCCTAAAAAGTATTTTTCTGTCAGGCAGTCTTTACATTCTCTCTATACAAAATATAAATCCCTGTGCTTTTAATACAGAAAGATCAGTATTGCAACTAACTATTTTCTCCAAAAAATACCCCTAAAGTATTCAAGATAACTAATAAATCTGAATATCAGTATTCACCACTTTAAATTATTTGACAATTTATGGATTTTTGTGGCTGTCGAGTGTTTGTAGATAGCAGATTCTGCCGCTGCATGTTACAAATTGAGTCACATTTCGTATAGAGAAACTTAAATGCGCTTTCGTTGTGGAATCTGGTCACAGTTTATAGGAAGCGAGGAGTATGTGGTGTTATGGATGTGTTGAAACCTGATCCTCCACAAGAGGGCCATGTATCTGTCTTCACTCAGAGGAAAGCCTCATAAAGATCACCTGGATACAATTCACTTTTTTTGTTGTTTTTATTTAGTATACAATATATACCATTCATCAGGGCATTGCAGGTATTATTATACCAATTGTACTCGTTATAATATTTGTAATCAAATATGTTTTAGAGCCATTTGAACCTTTCTTGTCTTAATGACATGATTGTGTGTGAGAGAGCAGGCAGACAGAGGGAGAGAACGATTTCTCAAGAGTAGTAATCTGTGTAGACACTTGAAGTAATCCCTACTCCATCTTTTCCTGTCTTCCTGTCTCTTCCTTCAACAACAGCATGTAATTATGCTGATAAGCCGTCTGAGGTGTTATGTGATATCTCAATAAGTCTGTGGCTCATTCTCACGTGTCTCTGAAGACTCTTGTTAAGCATCTTATAAACGTCTGCTGATTTATGAGCAGACGAATGACAGAGTTAGCGGGGCGGCCCGGACCAGCTGGCTGTAAAACTGTGCAGACAATGTGTTTACCTCTGTGTACCTGTAGCACGAAAAACAGTTTGTACCAGCAAGTCGTTACCACTGAACCTGTTGGACTTTAATTGCTCTCAGCTGTTGTTTGGGGACGTTTGTGTTTCCTCTTTAAACTTAAATTAAAGCTTAAATTGATCAAATATTTTATAGAAACAGTTTATTACACATGGCAGGTCGTCTCTGAATTGCCAAGGACTGCCATGATCATTTTATATTCACTTTCATCTCTTTCTATTTTTTGTTATTGCATTCCTTTTCTTTCTATTTGCACTCCCCCTCCTCACGTCATTTCCTTTTAAATCGTGTTATGACTATGTGTTTTCTTTCTAAGCTTGATGTGGGACCATTAATGTCTCCAGTCTTTTTTTATGTGGGTGTGTGTTGGACGGAGCAGCATGGCAGACGAGAGTGAATCGGGTCGAGGGACAAAGAATCGGAGTAGGCACGTGGCTGGATTACTGCTCTGTTTTCGGTGCACGTGCCTTACCAGCAGTGTGGCCGATAGGAGTGCAAGTCATCGTTTGCTTTTTTCCATGTCCCACTGGCCTGATACTAGTCATTGTCACAGGCCCAAATCTGCCTATTGTTGAACACTCAGCATTTATCACCAGACGATTGAGTGGTTACAGAGGGCTATTTGATTGTGTGATTACAAACTCCAGATATATATTCACGTTTCTTCTTTTTAAAACAATACGCCAATGCTCTGTTTACAGTTTAATGTGCTGCCCTCAAGTGTTACATTCAGTTAACTCAGGTTTAAATCAGACTGGGCTCTGGTTTCAGACAGAGGGTGAAAAGAGGTGCTGCAGCACAGGCAGTATGAGAAAAAGAAAGACCTTTTTGAACATCAAAGCATAAACATGCCCCAGTAGAGGCACAACACACAAACATGAACCTGGTAATTAGCATAATATGTCCTCTTTAACTTTGGTAAGACAAAAGTGTTTGCAGTAGTGAAAATCCTTTAAAAAACCGCAAAATGTCATGTAACTTGGAGGGGTGTAACATTTTCCAAAGAAGAACCTATTACATTTAACCGAGAAGATCTGAATCACAGGGCGGATTCACATTAGAAAATAAATGGCCTGAGGTCTGCGCTCTACAAATGCCCTTCCTGTCATAATGTATTTTTCATCTTTTATGATTTTAAGGAAGGAAATAGGAAGTTGTTTTATAAATGTGTCTTATTCTGCATTTATATATTTATAAGTGTGTAATTCTTGTTTTATTCATAATGGCAACAAAAATAATATATCATAGACAAGCTTCAACCAATTCCCTGCAAAGTAGAGTATTTGGACTTCCTATTGTGCAGACAGATTAACATCTTCAGGTCGATACAGGCCACTGGAGACACATTCAGCGTAATGGTTTTTTGATTTCAGCGTGCCTTTGCATCACCCCGTCTTTCAGGCCGCATGTTTTTACTTCTCATCCCCTAATCCCACTTGAAGCATAATTTCAGTGTTTTGGCCATTAAAAAATGATGTATTGCAGTTTAGGATAGTTACATTCCTTTCTCTTGCTTGGCGATCGCTGCTAAGGGCTTCTCTCTCAGTGACTCTGAGGCCTTGTGGTTTGTGAGGTAACCTCTCTAAGGGTGATTTATACCACACAGATGTTCTAGGATGAGCAGTTATCCTGTTGGGAAGCAGTGTCTATGTGTGTGTGTGTGTGTGTGTGTATGTATTTGATGCCATTAGCAACAATACAGAGCTGTCCAAGGTATTCTGCAGGGGAAACACTTAACGTCCTATGGCAGCGTAATGAAAAGAGCTCTTTTTCCCCATTTAGGAAAATACCCTCCTGACTATCTGGTTGCGAAAAGGCAGGTTAGTGCAGTTATATTATATCACAGGGGTCCCCAACCTTTTTCTATCTGACAGCCCTTATAAATAAACTCAAGTAGGCATCCACCTTCACAGACACCACCGTGTTTCCAGAGTGTTCATTACAAGCCACGACAGCAACGCCAATATCGCTTTCACTTAGTGTGTGTGTGTGTGTGTGTGTGTGTGTGTGTGTGTGTGTGTGTGTGTGTGTGTGTGTGTGTGTGTGTGTGTGTGTGTGTGTGTGTGTGTGTGTGTGTGTGTGTGTGTGTGTGTGTGTGTGTGTGTGTGTGTGTGTGTGTGTGTGTGTGTGTGTGTGTGTGTGTGTGTGTGTGTGTGTGTGTGTGTCATTATGTTGAAATATGGTTTCTGAGACACCTCCTGTAGTTGGAGTACTCTGCCAGGTGTTTATTTTTATGTCTGTGGACAGATTTTGTGACTGCGATAGCGCCTCAACTATGCAGGAAGCAAAAACTTTACAGGTGTGTAGTTTTAGTTTAAAATGTAGGCTGAGATGGTGGCAAGGGGGCAATCACACCTTCCCCCCTCCCTAACTTGAGGCCTTTTTGACATTTGACCATTTATTTATTATTAGCTATTTATTTAAGCTATGTATTAGAACTATTTACATTTTCAGAATTGTTTCGCTATTTTACCGTGTTTTATCTGTTTTTAGATAACATTTGTCTTTTTACTGTAAATCCATTACTAGCTAAAAATGTAAATTGTAAACTATTTATAGCTTTGCTTGCTAAATAGTTTCGTTTTTGTGCTCACTCAATTGTAATGTGCTGTGCATGCATTGCTGTCTCAATTGTTGTGTATAGTCCAATTGTGATTTACATTTTTAGCAGCAACATTTCAGATATTTTTGACCTTGCATGAAGGTATTTCTCCTTTATCAAAATGGTTGTTGAAGTCATATATTTCCATGCAGAATAACTAATTTTCAGTCAAAACCTGAGCTCTCTTACAGCAGAATGTCTAAAGGTCTAAAACAGCCCATAAAGTCATCCCTCTTTAATCAGAACTAGATTCACAACAGGTTCTTTGGCAGCAACACTAACCAGTTGGCCGTTTATCCGCTCGTATCAGTTTGATTTTTGGCGCTGGCTATCCCTCTGTTTTGGTGATTGTTGTTGTGTTGTACAAACACTCAAACTACAGTATAATAGGCTTAGACAGGCGGTGTGAAACAACCTTTGATGCGATGAGGCATTTGTCCCCATTGACGTAAATAAAAAGCCAAATTAACACTAGTTTTCTTCATTTTTCCAATTCTGCTCTGTCGCTCTGTATGGGCGTAATGGAGCGTTACACCGTGACATTATTTATAACTGCGCTGGAAATCTGTGTGAAAAATATGATCTCAGCTGTCTTGTTCCAAACCTTCTGTCAGCAGAGACCTCAGTAGGGGCGTGTGGGAACAAACAGTTCTTCACATGAGAATGAATGAAGCAGGGAAACCTCTTCTGACCCGTCAACACTCGACAGGTATGTCCTTTCTGGATTGGGAAGGGTCTGCTCATATCCACTGAGCTCCAAAACTCATTCACTTTTAGTGGCCACAGTGTTGACTTTTAGGAAAAAAATGAGTCCCTTATGGTAAATAAATGCTTTTTATGGTATTGGTTTTGTGAGATCATCCAGAAGCCTTTGTTGTTTTTTGTTGCATAACTGCCTGCTTCGTTCTGACTGTTAATGAGGGAAGACAAGACAGGACTCTGGACACATTTAGATCAAAGTCATAAATGTCTCCCCATGTTTTCTTTGGTTTTCTTTCTTCGTGGAATAACAACACTCAATCACTCCCAAATGTACTCTGACATCAAAGTTTCTAAAATGTGAAATGATCAAAGTCAAACTCGAGCTGCTGTTCACCACTTTGTCCCAAATGTTAGGCTGTTGACACTGGCAGCTCCCGCTAAACCGTTAAGAGCCGAAGTCATAACGTCATGTGTTACGTCTGCTGCATTAGCTTCTGTAACTTAATGCAATCTCTTATTCAGTATTCAATTATCCTATGTGTAAGTGTGTTTCTGCTGGGGTTTACTTTCTATACACTGAGACAATTCAGCACCAACTACAGCGATTGATAATAGAGGTAAAACTTCAATTGTTACCTCGCAAGCATACAAAAAAACGACAACTTTCAAAAACATAATGATCACTTGTGTTATTTTATAGATTTCTTCTATATTTGTAAATGTCATCCACTTTTCCGTTTGAAATATTTCTGGTTTACTGTGACGCTTGAAACTCAGAGGTTTAGAGGTCATGGCAAATGAGGTTTACTTTTCACTAAAAGTCTAAAGTATTGAATCAACAATTATAAGATGTTATTGTTTTAAGTATCACCTTTATCTAAAGATATTAAGAAAACAATGGGGTTTGAATGATATTTCTTACTTATGGAACAGAGATAGTACAAACTTCTGCCCCAAATAAAGTGAGAGTTAGTATTTTTGAATGGCTTTGATTTGCTTTAATTCAATAGCACAGCAATAGATAGACAGGAAAGGGGGAAAGAGAGGGGAAGACATGAAGCAAAGGTCCGCAGATCGATTTCGAAACCGGGCCTCTAAGATTTCAGCCTCAGTTACTGGGCGCCCCTACCATTTAGATTTTTAAACAGATGTGTGTCTTGTGTGTGTGATGATTGACCTGCTGGCAGACGTTTCAAGGCCTCATTTGGAAGAGAAAGACACTGTGTGGAAAAGGAAAACAGTCTGAGACAGCTTGCAGGTGTAGAAACCAGAGAGGACCAAAAGCCCCTCTCAGCCCATTTGCTCATGTGGAGGGAGCAGCTGGAAAGTCTAATTTACTGTAAGTCTGTAAATGGCAGACAGTAGCAGGACCATCAGACTGTTCATCATCAGCAACAAGTCGAACCAAACACAAACGCCATTGGATATAATATCAACAGGCAGAAACTCAATATGTTTCTACTCAACTTCCTCTCAATGTTTACAGCATTTTTTCTTCTATAAATATTTTTCCTTTAAGGATCCTATCTTTTTTTTTTCTCTGTAATTTTGAATAGTGCTACTTGATGTATGACATTTTAAGCATTCAGTCGAAATCGGCTAGTTTTAATCTAAAAAAAGAATTCCTCTTGACATTCGTTGGCTTTTTGTTTTCGGGGGGTTTCTGTCTTTTTTTGTCTTAATGTTTTGACAGCTTTGAAGAAGTGTAATGTTCTTGACCTTAACCGCCTTCATTTGATTACAATAGTTTGAATAGGAGTAGATGAATAAGTGTTTTATAGCAGTAGTAATTACAAGACTATACAGAAGTCCACAGATTATTGGTCATTGCCATTATATGTAGTTTAGTCAGTGAGTAGTAAAGACAATAACCAAACATGGATGTCAAAGAAATGATGATGTGAGCTTGTTGCTTTTTTGCATTAAACATGTTTTCATCGAAAGCATTTTCAATGGAGATTTTTTCCAAAACAATCCCAGCTCAAACAGTGTCATCAAGCACCAATGTAACTTTGGCAAAAAATGAAGCCAGATAAATGTTCCCTGTAATCGATTTGTTCCCTGAGCTCCACTTTTATGAAATTGAAATGAATAATGAAATGAATGCACAACAGTGCCTGAAATTGAAGCCAATCTGAAATCCTGCATGCTCAGACCGTAAGATAAACACTGTTTATAGTTAGTGGGCTAGAACAAGAAAAACCACCAGTATGTTTTAGTATAGACATTTTCAAAGTTGAACACAGGATTCCTGAAGGGTGACTCCAAACAGTTTCAACTGAGGCACCGTAAATAGAAATGAAAAACTATTACATTGGTTACTCAGTAAAACAATAGTTACAAATGCCTTAGGACAGACACATCTTTTTCAACAAGCAAAGGGTTTCTTCTTGCATGCGTCAAAAGCACTCTTATTGCATCTTTAATGTTTATCAAGAGTCAAATCCTGCATCCTCCAGGGTGTTAAGTTGTGGATCAACTGCTCATCCAGGTTGTTGAGCTGTTTATCCAACCAAATAATATTGGACAACTGGCGTGAGATTGAATAAATTAGTAAAACGTAAATGCCTTTTACTCATAGGACCAAAAAATGGACTATCCACGACATGACAGGTTGAAAGAGTGATTTGTGTTAAATCATAGAGCGGAGAGTTCAGTTGTATGTCACATTGTGTTTCTCCACATTTCTCCTGGGACAAGCTGCTTTCCTGGGCCTGAGAACAGTTATTAAAGCTGTGGGGCCGTCTGTTATATTCACGTGATCTTTGACCGTGTTTTACAGACATGTTTCTGCAGCGATGCTATAGGTCACTGACTGTTTTTGCACACAAAATGTTGCATAAGATTTATTCATGCTCATGAACAGATTATTTTAAGGTGATTGAAACTGACCCGCACCCAAGTTTTCTCAATCTGATACTTTACATACAGTAACAGTGAGTTATGTTAAATTCGTGATAAATCCGTTACAGAAGGGACTGATTTTCTGCCAAATTCATTTACGTCAACATGTACTAGACATAAAGCTTTTACAAAGCATGCAGGCAAAATAAACCAAAACTACAAATATGAAAGAACTCGTATCGTTATAACAATCTAATCGTTGTCTCCTTAAGTAGCTAATGATTATATTATTATATATTATATATAATATATCATCTAAAGGCGCGTTCACACCAAGTACTTTTCCCACAAAGGTTCCTGAGAACTACGATTTAGTTGCGTTCACACCAAAAAGTCCCAGGAACTAAATTAGTTCTAGAGAACCTTTTTTACCCCCTTTTCAGTCCCTGCTAGAGAGCAGGGACTTTCGTGGGAGAAAAAGGTTCCTGTGTCTGATTGGCTGGGCGGAATGCAAACCACGCCCCGTCAAACTCCCAAAAAAGGGTTGTGAAACCACCATTTTATTATCCTCGCATTGCATTATTAGCATTAGCTCAGCGCAGAAACGCAGAGAGACTAATTTATGGCAACACAAAATAAAACATGGGAGCGGTGGAGATGAGGAGGTGTCGGCGTTCTGGCCGTTTACTCGGAAGGCTTCAGTAGAAGCTGCTGGGAGTCCCAGCAGCTTCTACTGAAGCCAGTCCCTAACTCCGGGGACTTCCGGCCGGGGATCTTGGGCGGCAGTATACGCCGTGAAGTTGTTTGCGGCCTGCCAGTAAACCCAAAGCAGAAGAAGAAGAAGTGACGTCAGCGGCTTCATTTGCCTAATCCACCCCCAGGAACTAATTTCCGGTGTGAACGCGATCTGTACTTAGTTCATGAGAACTAAAGAGTTCTCAGGAACCTTTGTGGAAAAAATACTTGGTGTGAACGCGCCTTATAAAAGTTTTTCCAACGAAAATGTAACCTTTCACATAATGGTAAAACAGGAAATCACTGCACCATGTCAAGAAGTAGTTCTGCATCTAAAGCCCTACCTTAATAAACTGAGGCAATAGTCTGCTGAAATCTACAACTACAAGCAAAGCAAATATTTTGTTGTGCCCCTTTTCTCATTAAAAGTTTGGTAAAAATAAGTGAAATGTCAATGACTCCCAGGTGAGACAGAGCTAAACTAGCTGTTTCCCTTTTTCCAGTCTTAATTCTAAGCTATGTTAACTTTCTGTAGCTTCACATTTGACATGAGATTGGTTTAGACCTTCTTATCAAACTCTTGACAATGTGTGCTACTCAAACTGTCAAACCATTTTTTAAAACATACTTAAAAAGGGAAGGCATTTAGACTCCGGGTTATCAGTACAATAATCTCTCCAAAAGGATTACCAAGTATTATTCAGTTTAATTCCCTCGGTTTCTTTTGCTTGGCCATTCATCCTATCTGTGGTCCTCAGCGATAATGTTTTAGAAACATGGCCCTGTGAGGAGGTAACAAATCTAAAGCAGAAATAAACCTCAGCGCCACAAGTGGAGGATGTTTTAAATCATCTGCGATTACAATACTCCTTTTTAGAGAATCCACTTAGCTTTTTTCTCAAAGAGCTCTATGTTTTATTTCAAATCTGTCTGGACCGATTCGCCCCTTATTCTACCTCCTATTCTTGTGTTAACCTCCCTATCTGCTTCATTTTCTCCACTGGCTTTAAAAGTCTAAAAGGATATTATAGCCAGGCACATTCCCAGCTGTGTTCAGGTCCAACTGGCGGGGTGACGCGACATCTCCAATCAGATAACTTTGAGGACAGGTCTGGCTTTGCTTTTAAAGATCAGAGGCGACTCATATTATTCAAAGCATGTGCCTGAACTAATCTTAACCTCATACAAATCATTGATTTCAAATAATCGTTGTGTTGTTTCAGGGATTTATGGAAATAAGGAATAAAATAAAAGTTGTATCTGTGTGCATTTTTTCAACTGCCAAAACAATCAGATTCTTGAAACAATTTAGTTTTCCTTGTAAAGTTCGGTATATGTCTACAGAAAGGCACATCTTTTTTTACTCTACTTAAATGTCCAACTTTCATGGACAGTTCTTGGTAATGGTCTATGGACTTGAATGAGGTGACAATATCCACCAACGAAAGCAAAAACAGTTTCTGAGAATTTTGTGACTTTGTTTTTCTAGGAAACCAAAACCCAACACATAATCTTACATAATCCCCCCCAAAACCCACAATGTGTTCTTTTACACTTTATTGTTATTGAACATGTCAAGTAGCCGTGGGAAATATCTTAATACTTACCCAAGACCAGCAGTGTCACTTTGTTGCCAGTTTTTGTGCTAAGCTACTGTATGCAAACCGGTGTATGGCTGTAGCTTTATAGCTAACATACAGACATGAGAGTTGTATTAATGTTCTCATTTCACTCAATAATAGAAAAACACATGCTTTTAATAACTTTTGTAATTGATGGGGGATGGTGCAGAGTTAGATAATATGCACTTCGTGTTAGCTGGGTGGTGCAAAACATGACTTTTTTTTAAAGCCCAGCTACACTCATTTAAAATCAATTCTTGGCTGCAACAACACTTTCATGAAGCATCCATCTTCGTGTTGGGTTTTTAACATGGACTGTATATAGGTTTTTAATAGATCAGAGGATTCTCTGTTCTCTTCAGGAAGCGACAAGCCCCTCAGCCAAGTGCTGAGTTTAGCAATGCTGATATTTTTTGGTTTCCCGCCAAAAGTAAGAGTTGCTTCTGACAGACATATGGAAACCAGATGGTCCGTTACCAAAACAAGTCTTTCAAGGTTCTAACCAATGTGTGTAATCAAGAGATTGTGGCTTACACACCAACCTGTCAACCGAAGATAAACAACCCAGTCTTGTATGTTGAACCATGCATAATGTAACACAATACAGCTACAGTATGTAACTTAGCCCTTTGTGTGTCCTTGACTTTCTGATTGTTGTGGATATTTCTCTGTTGTTTGTTGCCTCGCGCTATGTTTGCGTGCATCATGCACCAGTGAAAGCTGCCCAGACATATCCATCTACAAAATATGAAAGTGTGTGCGTCTGTGTGTGTATGTTTGCATGTGTCTGGTATGGTGTGTGCAGAGTCGGCCAGGTGGATTAAGGAATGTTATGGAAAATTAAAAAGGCCTGTGAGGGAAACAGGCCAGTCGGTGTGGCTGTGGCATTTAAAAGTGGGGGCAGTTTTTCCGAATTGTCGACTGTTCACCGGCAGTCACCTGCTCACAATTAGACCTGGATGTCGTTCTTTTTCTCTCCTTCTACGGCCTCAACAATCATTGTCCAGACGTGTGTCAGGGACTGGAAGCAGAGCAATAAATTGCATCTCAGAAACACACTTCTACTTCAAAGAATTTAGCTTTATTGTTTTCCTTTCCAACATGCAGCACATTATTTTCAATACGACATAAAACTCTGAGTATCCTCTTGAGCTACTTATTCAGTTTGTGATCCTTCATCTTCTCTCTCAAAGCCTTCAAGAAGGTTTATACAGCTTTGATTAGGCTTGTGAGTAGTGCTCTATGTAGTTTAAGAATAGATTTTAGACTAGTTAAATAATCTTTGATTTGACTGTTTGATGCTATATGTGCATAAATATTAAGACTAATTTATTTGGAATCCCCACAGTAAGCCACTGGCCCCTGCTATGCTTTAGTTAATGCCATATTGTATTCCATACATGATAATTATGAGAAACTAATCGGCAGAATACATTCACATCAGTTTTTCTTCCAAATCCAGGTTTGATTGATTTGCTTTTTTATTAGATCCCTTGCTTCCTGTGGTTATCATTTTTTGAAGGGCTTTCATGGTCGTAAAGACAATAAGAACTCTCTATAGTATAAATTCAATCCATTTACCATTCTTTCAGCTTCACTAACACGATGCAATAAATTAATGTAACCCTCAACTTTTACTATCTGATTTGGATCATAATTACCACACATACAAACAAAGGGGTCTTTTTCATGCAGAATGATTTGTGGTTGTTGTATTAAAAAGAGAAGTAACTAAATGGTACAGACTCAGACTTATAGCTGAAAGTTTATAAGGTTTTTGGAAAGAGTCCAACACCAGAACCAGGGTCCTGAGTTCAGCCTGACTGTCTGGCAAATGTTTCAGCAGGTACTACCTGAGGCTGGCTGTTTCAAATCCTCTTTTCAATGGCTGGAAACTATTTTAATGAGAAACACAGGGATGGATAATAAAAAAAAGAGTTGAGAGTTAGAACTTCGCTCTTCTCCAGACCCAATTAGATGTTGGCCTGTTTCTGTCGGGAATCTTTCAGCAGTTGTGCGTGGAATCAAAGTTTATTACGCTAGCAGCACATCTACTCTCCACAGCAGAGAGTATCCAATCCCCTGAGAGAGAAAGAGAGAGAGGACACTTGAGTTTGAATGTGACATGCCAGTCATAAGACCCCGTCTCTTAATAAAGAGAGGTATTATGTAATGATGGCTCCTGCTAAATTACTGGATAATGCACTAATTTGTATCAAATTAAATGCAATCAGGCATTAGCATGGTCGTTACAGAGCTGGCCCTGACTGCTGCCATGGAGAATATCTCCCACATGCTGCACATAAAATCAGGTTATCTGCAGTTCACTGCTGTCTTTTCTACGTCCATTAACTGGGGCAGCCTTTCAGGTGTGCAAGCATTCACTCCTCTGCTCGGTGCTGGAGGAGCTTATGAACGTTTAGGTGAAGTTTAGATTTGCTCCAGGAATCTCTGATGGTTTTCTCGTGTGTTTCCTCCATCTTGACGATGGATGAAGTTAATGGTATTGTTGTTGTTGACATTAATCCCTTTCCTCCGTGTCTGATTAGTTCACCCCGAGGAGGATATGCATTGATTTCTAAACGTGAAGCCACATAATAAGGGTTTTTAAACTCGTATGAAGCAATGTGCCTTGACTTTTGGGGAATTCATTTCGGTTTCCTAACACCTTGGAGTTACATCACTGTCAGATTCAAGTAGTGCTCGTTGTTTTATTTACTAATAGTACATGTAGTTGTTGTGAATAGAATATTGGGAATTTATTGCATAATATGTACAACCAGAATTGAACTTGGATGAAACATTTTTAAAACAACTACTGCTAACAAACGATGTAAAACTTAATGTCAACATAACTTACTGAGAACTCGCAAAACAAATAGTGTAGAGGTAGCTAAATGTTCTTCATGATGAATTACATCTCAAGCAAATTGAAAGTTTCTCCAAGTTGTTTTTTTTCAGCAAACTGAAACTAACGACTCCCTGGAAAAGGAGGAAAATCAATTAAAAAAAAAACTTGTGGTGTGCTTTGGAAAATGGAAAGTAAAACAGCAGTTAATGGAGTAAAACATGCAGAACCACCGACATGTCATCTATTTTTATGGACCAAATAATTAATAATAACTTAAGAGTCGTTGCTCTCAGCTTTGAGTTTATACTACATGAGGTAGGATAGCAGTGCTCTTTAGTTTTCCCCCTGTAAAGTTCTTTGCAGGATGGTAAAAGTCACCACTTGGGAGTTGGCAAAGCATTTATAAACCCAGAATATTAGCTGTCACTGTAAAACAGTCTCTAATCCCTCACATCCATTTGAATTCTGTGAAATGATTTGTTGCTGCTCTTGAAGCTGCAGGATGGTGCTGAGTTCCATCAGTTGAACATTTTCCGAATGCGTCCAGTCCTTTCGGTCATGGCGAGGAAGCCAATTCTTCCCCAGCTTGTATCATTTGTAATCCTCCCCTGCAGAGATGAAAATCCACTCTCCATGTGAGTCCATGTGGATGAGAATGGAGTGTTTTCATCATTAGGGGAGATTGAAAACATAATAAACAACCGCAGACCACTGGCTCATGAGCCTCCCTGTCAGTTTGAGGATTTCCCTCTGCCACAGGAATGCTGCTTCAAGCAACAATTGTGCTTTAGGGGATCGTCATCAGCTGTCCTTTTGATTCACTTCACATGCTGCTTATGAGGAGTGTTTTCACTTAAAAAACGTTGCAGTGTCCCTGATGAGCTCATCACTTAGACTTCAGCCTGCATCCAGTGTGTGCTGAGACTCGGAGGGCACTGATCGAAAGTATGTTTACTCAAGTAGTGTAAATAAATACAATTCTGAGAACCTTTGACTTTAATCCACTCCAAATCAGAGACACAAAACTTGTGGTATTTTCCAAATTTAAATTAATAAATCATCAAATAAATCAGGATATAATTCAATCAAAAGGACTATTGATCTCTTGATGGAAATTCACACGCTACCCTATAGCATACAAAGTCATATCTAGTGAAATAATACATGTGGCCCTGCATTTACCTGCTGCAACATTAGTGATGTGCACATTAATCCATTCATATATTATCCAATGATATATATTAATCTGTAAGTGGCCATTATGTGTAATGAGAAATTCAATTTATAACTACTTTTATAATATTTTGATGCGGTTCATTTTTGTTCTTTTAAAAATGTTACATTTTGCATGCAGGACTGTTACTGTACTTGTAACAGAGCATTTCTGCACTGAATGTAATAGAGTACTTTTTCTATTACTGCCTATTGGTGGTTTAACTTCACACAGCAATGTCAGTGTTTGTTGTGTTTCGATATTTAAAGTAAAGTCTTTACGAGAAGGTCATCCTAGTATTATGTCCAGAGAATAAGGATTTTTCATGTATGATTCTTCTTTTTCCTACATTTTCAGGGCCGTCTAATGTGCTTCTTTTCATACTTCTGTTTCACACCGGGCACAGCACGTCTAAATATTGTTTTCTATGGCTTAAACAATCTCTCCGTCTCTTCTTCTTTCGTTCCCTCAATCTATCATTTCATGAATGCCAGCACACAATGCGGTAACCAGCTCTCTAAACTTCCACTGTTTGACATCAAGACGAATTGATGAAACCCTACAGAGACACCTGTTGAGAGTTAGATGTATCTCCTGTGAGGTCGAACAAGGACTGCTGTGTATCCATACAGTGCCTCTTACTTCATCTGTCACATGTTGATTCACTCTGGTTCAAATCCAGGTACATTTCTTCATTGGAAAAGCCCTTTTTGTTCTACCTCGCAGTCCAGATGGTTTAACAGATAAATGAAAGCGGGTTAGAAAAATGGAAAGAAGGAGCCATTCGTTTCTTTAGAAAGTGCGGCTGCTACATCATTTACTGTAAATGTGTATTTTGTTCGGTAAGTGTGAAATGATGTGGTGTGGAGTGGGTGATTATTTTCCACAGTCCAGTGCACTGGCATCCCGTTCGCTTTCATCTTCTGAGCTGAGCTGAGCTAAATACTTCCAAATCTCTCCTGTCTTCCAGATCCTGTCTTATTTTGATCCCGTGGTTTATTTGTCTTAATCACCCGGAGGAACAAAGAGGGGGCCGAGACCAAGGAAGGCTTTAGAACAATCATATTACCAAGCCAGGAAAAGAAACGCACTTCAATCACAAGTCGCCCTTTTCTTTCTGTCTTTCGCTGAATCGCTTTCTAATAATAAATGTTCCCGTCGTCAAGTGACTGTCCTGGGGATAAGAAAACATTAAAAATACATTAAACTTATATTTTGCCAACACTTGTTCATCTAGGGACAATAGACACTGTAGCTGTTACGTCATCTCAGTGTTTGCTTTACTCTCGGAGACAAAAGTGCCGTGTCTCAACTTTCACAATAACACAAAGGATGAAATGCAGGTAAGGAATTAAGCGATGTGTACAAACACATCCAAACAATTTATCTGTTGGCTTCTGAACATCTCCTGTGTTTTCTCTGCGGTGTGCACACTGACCCATTCTTCAGCTCTCGTGTAGCCTACAGTACACGGCTGCCCTCTCACAGCCCGCCAATGTTCCACCATTAAACATTATTTCTGAAATGTGTCTCAACCTCAAAAACCGAATATGACGCTGGATTTTTTTTACTTGAAATGAAGCAGAGGTGAGCGGTTTTCAGTGTGTCAGGGCTTTGAAAAATGACTTTAGCATGATGTGCATCTGCTTTGTGATTTTAGTCATAAATGTGTTACGTAAGTAGAGCTGTTTTAACTATTGTCAAGGATGCCCATTTTTCCCTGTTTGACCGGTCTGTGTTTTGCATTTGATGCTTGATGGAGTGGAGTAATGGAGAATGCTGCATGTATGTTTATATATGATGGTTAATTGTTATATCACACCTTATTGAGCCTGAAGTTATGTTTGTATTTTCATTATGGTCCTGGTAAATGGATACTATATGGACTTCATGGACAACGATAGATATGCTTTCAGGAGTAAATAGGGCTTTAGTACCTTGCCAGTGGAGACTTTTGGAGACATTTGAAGTGGTAAAACTGGGAATCAATCCGCTGGTCTTTGTCTCCTGAGCCACAGCTGACCCCATTATGTATACTGAGCTTGAGTGGTTTAAGTGTTGGCTGTTGTTGGAGACATTTCACTTTCTTCCTTGAAATTCTTCCTGATACATTTGATGAGAAACTGTGTATTTCCATCCATCTGCTTTGATGCGTTTTTATGTGCACAATTTGCACACTAAATTAGAAAATATCTTGACATATTGCAAGAATGTTTTCAAGCTTTACTAAGGTAAATCATTTGAGATTAAATAGAAGCCTTTCAAATGACATCCTCTTGTTGCACCAAACCTAGTTTACTGCTTATCATGATGAACCAACTTCTTATTATCGCATAACATTTATTTGCGTTTTATTTTGCAGATTTTCACAAATGTTCATTCCAAATCTGATACACATGAATGGAAACCAAACTAATGTCTGTTGGGCTATAAAGATTAAGCTAGAGCCAGCAGTTGATGGCTAAAGTTAGCATGGAGACAGGAAACAGGGAAACAGCTAGCCTGGCTCTGTCCAAAGCTAAAATGCACCTACCAGCATCTCTTAAGTTCACAATTTACCACATTATATCTTGTATGTTTTATCCACACAAAAAAAGTGTAAAATTACAAGTTTATTCAAAGATATCTAGTAAGCTAGTCAGGCTAGCTCTATAGGTGCTTGCTTTCTCTAAGCTAAGCTAAGCTAACTCTCTTCAGGCCATAGTTGTTTTAAATGTTAAACTTGCATGCAGTCACATTCACTTTGCATATTTGTTTCCCTCTTTTGATTGTTTTATTGTAGTTGAATGTCCTTTTGTGGTGTTTTTGGCACTTTGGGTTAATGCTTTTGATGTTTTATGTATTGTATTATATAAGTAATGTGCCTTGACTTGCCTTGGCTTCAGCAGACACAGCAGACAAACATTTCTTTGTCTTTTAAGGAAAGAAGAGCATATGTGTAACAGAGGCCAGTCTGCACATTTTCATTGCAAGTTGTTAAAATATTGAGAGTCTAATAACGGTGCAGTAGCAGTGTGGAAAGTGTGTAAAAAGTTATGATGCAGACATCTGTTTGTTTTGTATCAGAAAATCAGAGCCAGATTCTTGCTTAATGCCCATGGATTTGTCGAGTATCCTATCTGCTGTCAGCTCTAAGCTTTACGCCTGATCCTCCCATGTTATGTGGTTATTTATCTTTTTAGATGGAGGATCCATCCCGTTAAGCACCCTTGCATACATAAAGTATGCACGCTTGCACAGGCACAGTGAGCGTGCACACCAAAAATATACAAAGAAAGGCACACAAAATGAGAACCACATTGAGCTTTTTGGTCGCACTCTGAGACAAATTTAGAGTTGATGAATTATATTTGTCTCTTTTCTCTGTCCCCCTAAATCCTTCTGCTTCATCATCCACAATACTGCTGTCCCTGTGGGCTTTCCAGACCAGAAAAGAAAGATTTGCTGATTGCCACATGGCAGTTGGCAATAACACTGGCCTGTCTATCAAACGTCATCATATTGCAGTTGTAATTCTCATTTTCGCAAAGGAATTATCGGTCCTGGCCTGTGTACATACTCACTGGTATGTCGTTTTTGGACGTTTTAAAAAATATTCCGTAGATGCAGAAAGATGCACAGATGTTGCTCACCTGCAATGTGTGGGAGTCTGTGAAGTTTTAACATTGTGTCGTTCTTTAGCAGCAACCACGACTGTTACAGTAATCAGCAATGAAGTAATCCTCAGAGCTGATCCAAGATATTCTGTGATTTTGAAATGTATGATTTAATATTATTATCAGCAACTTGACAGAGCGATCTGCAATTATCTACAAGAAAAAGAAAACGAGTGAGCACATAATGGATGCACAAGTGAAACACAATTGAGCCTTTGACCTCTTAGAAACTGTGTGAATATTTGGAAGAATATTTCCATACATCATATTTTCCACTTTTCTTCAGAATACAGAGTTGGGCCCGTTTATCTGGCAGGGAAACCAGACTTGCTGCACTACCACACATCCTGACAGGCACATAATACATTTCCAAAATCGGAGCCGTGTCAGAAGTCAGAGGCATACTTTCAGTATATGCATCAGTATATAGTTCATAAAGAAACGGTCTGATTTACAGAAGCGCATGATTTTCTATAAGGAGGCATGAGTATAGTACGAAAGAATATATGTCTGCAACATTTTCATCCTCAAACTGCTCAGACCTGGTATGGAAGTCTGTAACCTAATAAGCCACTCCATTCATGGCATCAGAAGATTGGAAAAAGTGAGTGGAAAAATATCTAAATTATTGTCTTTTTCCATACTCAAAATCACAACCAGTCCTGGTGAGGACACTTGCACACTTGACTGAGCCGTGAATGACCTTCTGCTCTTGGCCTGCAGCAGCAAACATTTTCCAATCGCCTGCACCTACTGGAAGAAGGAATCCAGGATGATGCAAAAGTCATGATCAGATTCAGATTTTGGTGAGTGCTTTTCCACCTGAGTAAAGGTGATCTTTCTTCAGGGAGCGAAGGGGGCTTTAATCTTTTGGATAAGAAACCTCCCATTGTTTCCATCGGTATCATCAACTTATCGGAAAACTGTCATGCGCATAAACGGAAGACTAAAAACGAAAACAGATTACTTCAAAAAATATACCCATCAAAAATATTCCGGCTGTGTGGCGCATGTTGCAGGTGTAGCTGAGGATGTGTTGAGAAGCAATACAAAAAATCTGAGTCTAAGTCTTTCACCTCAAACCTACGCCTCTTTCAGGGACCCACATGGAGGAAAGAAAAGCCGGAAGAGGATTGCATGAGGGGGAATAAAATATATACCATATCAGGAGAAGGTGAATGATTCTGATCAAAGACAAAGAGAAGTGTGAGTGAAAGAGATGCAAGGCAGAAAATGTTGCCACTATCTATAGACTAAAAGTATCTTGGTTATAAAATCAGTTGTAAAAATACAGTGTACAATGTATTCCTTCACTGTAGAATACCAAAGAATGGACGCGATCAGGCAACACGGAAAATAGATCATGTATTTCAAATGTTAAAAAAGTTCCTGTCCCTTCCCTGGCTTATATGGAAGGGCTCTTAGCATGCTTAGCTTTCTGCCACAGGAGTTACGTTTCTTGGACATGCACATTTTTTCAATAAAAACCTCAGGATTCCAAAGGGTAACAAGAAATGAACCACTGATTTAATCTGTAACAACACAATTTGTAAACCTGACATCTGTTTCGTTTTTGAATATTTTATTTTCTACTGTAGTAGTAATGATGGAAGACCTGTTCGAGTAATGTACCAATACCCCAATGTGAAAATGTACACAGTTTGGCAGTTTAGTTACTAATGTACGGCTGGGTTCTTCCGAAGGGTCCACAACAATCTGAAGGGTGCTGAGATGATAAACGAAGGAGAAAAGAAATAAAGTTCTATCAATATTTCAGTTTTCTTATTTTAACCCTCTTTTTGAAAAATTGGGACAATTTTACTACTTTGGAAATCAAACTGTTTCTTAAATGAAACCATCTGAAAAGTTTAAAGGGGGAGTCTGAGACATCTGGAGGGAGAGGTCACACACCAAAACTTGGGAATCCCCGGTTTAATATTTAACAATACATCGTATTTTATTATAGCTTATATGTATAATCTAATTCTGAAAGAGTCAAAAGTTCAGAGAATCCCTCTTGAATTTAGCACAGAAGAAGTACAATAGAAAAACAAATCAATAGTGAGTCATTAACATGGTTTTCTTTAACTACAATGTTTTCCCTCATCACAATTACCCTGACTTCGTACACAAACTAAATCTCATCAGCAAGCTGGTTTGGTCCCACCTCGAATGTTTTCCTTTCGTTATCGTTTTTACAGAATGCTCATGATTCATCTGTGTTTAATGTGTTTTGGCGTGATGGAGGCCGGGGTTCCACTGCAACAATCTGTTCAGGGACTTCCTCTGGAGACACACCTCCTTTGGCGCGCGACATCACTTCCTGTCTCGTGTGAAGACATGTGGAGTACAATCAATTACATTGGAGGGCGGAGATGTTGGAGTATACACACACACACACACACACACACGCACGCACGCACGCACGCACACGCACGCAAGCGGACGTGTGGGCCTTGCAAAATTGCACACACCCCCTGAGTAAGCCCGAGTTCTGGCTGAGACTTTTGGCTGACCATGGATAAAACTACTCTAGGAAACACAAACACTCATATACCATTAGTTTGACTTCAAAGGAAGCCCATGATGCAACACAGCCAGGATGTGTTTGCGATGCACCAGAGAGTCGTGAAGAAGTGTGCGACACATGGCTACAAATGCCATGTTTTCCTGAGCTAATCTGCGCTGCATGTGATGTTAATGTGTCTTTTGTCATTCGCAGGGAATATATTTATAGATGAGATAATGAGAGACATTGTTTCCATGGAATATAATGGCAGACATTCTCTGTACGCTCATAACTTTTTGGATACAGACAGCCCATGTGACTGTTCCAATTAGTGTTCATATGCTCCTGACTAAAGCATGTGTTCGTTTTATATGGCATTGTGGGGACATAAATCTGGAGTCGTGCATGCTGCATGGACTTGCCTTTTTCTAGGGACCCAAACTTTGGCCCTCCCAACTTTAACAGCTTATATTTATTTCATAACTTGGCTGTAGGTTGAGATTCAGGCTAACATAGATGTTTGGTTAAAAGGGAAGGAAAATAAAGATATGCACTGCTGTGCTGTGTATGTGTGTTGTTGCTTGTAAAGAAAAACAAAATTGGCACATATTCCTCATTATAAACCCCCCTATACATGCACACAGTAATAGGGTGCATGTGTTTGCAGGCAATTTCATTTGTTTTGAGTATCCCAGGGTTTGTCTGTGTAAATAATGAATCATGGATTCAGAAACCTGGATAAGACTTTTTTTTTCATCAATACACACATCTTTAGCACTTACTGTATCACATTGCGTATGGTCTGCGGTTTATTGCCTCATTCTCTCTTATGATCTCTTGTTTCCCTGTGTGAAATGTGTCTCGTCTATTGTGTGCGTTTGCAAGTTTGTAGTCCTATAGTCCTGTAGTTCTAGCTGGAGAACAGTATAAACCAGGATAACGTGTATGTTCGTCTGCAATGTGTGCAGATGCATCCTTTGGGTAAGTAGTTGACAGTTAGCGAAACAGTCTTGTACAGTATATTGAAATGGATGTCATGTCAATCAAGCAAACAAAGTTAGCTTGAAGGAAAACTACATTATTGATCAAATCTGCACTTCATGATGTACGTCCAGTGTCAACATACAGACATGCAGCCAGGAAGTAGGTTGCAGATGTCATGGTGGTGAAGGGGTGTCTAGCGGATTTGAGTTTCATGCAGAACACCGAAGTTTATTTTATAAATGCTCACTTTTCCATTAGCGGTTTCCCGAGCCTGTTTCCGATAACCTAACCTTGTAATGGCATATCAACACTGACCTAAGCTAAGTGCTTTGTGCTCTGTGCAGATATTGTAGAAAGTGAAAATGTTAAAAATATTGTAAAACCAGATTTCTTCCATGCAAATCTGTTTTCCAGAGTAGCAAAACAGGGAACTTAGAGTGCTCAGTGTGAGACAAGCTAGGAAAAGGAGAGAAAGAAACAATGAAAAGTGTCAAAAGGCCTCTGCAGATGGAAAGTAGGATTGCTGAGGACACACCAGACTTAAAAAAGAAAAAGAGAACAGAAAAAAAGACAGAGGAGGGCGGGAAGCTTAGAGAAAACTCACCCCTTTTCCAGAGAAAAAAGAGCTTGGGATGGAGAGTGAAAGAAAAATGGGGGAGGGTAATGGGTGTGTGTCTGACTCTGTCTGTCCCCTCCCTCCATTATAGAGGTATAGATGGTGCAGGGCAGCCAGGAGACAGTCCAGAGAGCTGCACTAGTCCTGAGACCACCAGCTCAGAGAAGTAGTCCAGCCACTCCAGAGACGCCCAGCCAGACTCACAATAACTCAACCTGTTGGATTCATCCAATCAGCAAGGAGTGACAGCTTCTCTTATTCCTGATCTGAGCTGATTCAGATCACTGACAGCTTTACACCTGAGACGCAGAGACAACACAGCAGAGATGAGGATGGGGATGCAGCAACACTCACACAGCTTTCTGGTCCTTCTTCTCTTGGTCTTCCTCGCTGGGATAGTTCTTTCTGTCCCCTCGACGCCCCGCAGGAGCAGAGGTAGGTCACGCCTGCATCAGAGTTAATGTCTTCCACTGAGGAATCCACATGACTAGTGAATGCATGTGAAGGGGTGTGTTGTTGGTCTTCTCTGCGTGTGGGTCCTTGCAAGTGAAATTGAACATTAGTGTAATTGTCCTTGTGTTTTAGCCCTTTGATGCACTGATGGCTGTTCCATGTCTTTCTCTGCCTTCGGCCAAATGCATGCTGGGATACCCTTGGAGAGAGAATATGTCATAGTTACTGAGATTGACGTGTGTTTTAAGGATACATGACAAGAGAAAGTGTTTTTTATAACCATATTGAGGTAACCAGTTTCTGCAAAGTGATGGATACAGTTTGACACATGTCGTTTGTAACATCATGAAGAAAGTTGGCAGCTTCTGATGCAAAAAGCCCCCAAAACACACACAAAATAATTGGGCTCAGCTCTTTTCCTCACACATTTTTGTGATTACCGCACTTGGCTTTGAAAATATTGAAGAAGGGAGTTAAGGGAGTCTGATTTTATTTGTCATTCCAAGGTTTTGTTTGAAGAGTAATGTACCATATTATTTCCTGAGCAAACTTGCAAAGAAATGAACACCACTTCAGTGTTTTAACTGTTTCAATGAGTTATAGTTCTTAAGTGTTAAGTGTCCTTGTATATTGTGACTTAAAGCTGTTGAAGCTGTTTTGTTTCTGCACCAAGCGCAATAAATTCTCAGCAGTTTGTGTCCCCCTGCACAACTAAACAGCTTCATTGAAATAAGTCATGTTCAATATAAGTGGATTTGATACCGACTTCCGCTGTTGAACCTTAAACCCTTAACGGAAAAAGAGCTTTCCGCTCTTGAGCCCTGCCTCTATTAGAAAGCAGGGTTTTTACGATCCCCGTGGTTTATCCATATTTCCCTGAAACGAGCTGAGCAGACACAGTGAAATAGATCAGTTACTGCTTCTCACAGGTTGTAATGAAAGTGTTTCCAGGTTGGGGGTCAGGGGTTAGACTTGTAGACAACATGGTGGGATGGCATTCCTCGAACTCTGCCCACCATGCAGGGGATCTGAAGAGTTTGTAAGTCGGCTAATTATTTTCAATCATCGCCTCAGGGAAAAGCTTTTTTAACTGCCTCTTTTGTTTTATACACATTGCAGCTCTTGTTAATGGATCGTTTTAGAAAACAACCTGCAGATAAACCACAACAAAGCAGTAAACATATAGTTTCTGCCCTCCCTGCCCCCCCTCGCCACATGCCCTAAAGGAAAGACAGACGCACTTTAATAAGGATAATATAACGTATTGAGCCTTTATCTGATTATGATTCTCACGACATCCTTGGAAAGCAGAACATTTTCCATAAACCTTTTTCATATTGTCTCAATATCTCACACACACACACACACACCCCCACACACCCCCCCCCCCCCCACACACACACACACACACACACACACACACACACACACACACACACACACACACACACACACACACACACACACACACACACACACACACACACACACACACACACACACACACTGAACTCTGGCTATCCATCTACTGCATGCTTCACAGCCATGATCTGTTTTGCGGGTTCAACTTGGCGCCCCTTTTAAGACTTTTGATGATAGTAAAAGAGATTTGAGGTGGGCAGACTGGAGCTGATATAAAGAGGTGGAGAAAGAGGCTGCTTCCAGTGTGTAACTGGCCGGCTGAACTTGGCATGCGGACCGTTCTCAGTGTGCAACTTTGGGAGCCAGATGAAAGGAAAGTGTGTGTTTTTGCTTTGGAAGGAGGGTTGAACGTCTGTATCTCTGTTCTTCTTGGATCAAGGCCCTGCTTTGGGGGTAAAAAAAAACATGTTATGCAATGAGTGTATGCTTTCTTATGTCATAGATACTATAGGATTATACACCAGAAGGTATCAGATTTGACAAGTCTATACACTTGGATAATCTATAACTCCCAAGGCTTTTAATTTCCTTTAATACTCATTGCAATCCAATACCAAAAATGATTTAGCACTACCCGTTCATAACAACATATGGCCTGGAAACTACTGCTGAGCCAGATAAAACATGGCCACATGTCATGTACAGATAACAGTAATGAGAAGGAGATAAGAGGACAAGAGAGATACATTCAAATCACTTTAGGAAGTCAAACAAGGATCAAGTTGATGGAAAGATGGTCGCTGACACATAAAGGACAGCGAAGATTGAGTGAAGGAGGAAAGGGATGGGATGGAGCGTTGCCACGAAGGAGGGGAAAACAGCTGTTGCTCTGTTGAGTTTGACAGGGGGGATTTATTGTGTGAGAGCGGGGGGACCTGCATGGAAGCTGCCAAGGTGGAGGGAAAATGTTGGAGAACGATCCCAGGGACAACTGTTTCCCACTGGGCTGCAAGGTGAGGCCTCTTGTGAACCAATGACATGCTTAATACCAGAGGGCGGGGTCAAAGAGGCTCCTGCTGCATGACGTGTATTCAGAGGACTTAGTAAGGGATATTCCCATCGGAGATTATATATGTCAGTTCAGCTGTCGCTCGCTCACCAACTAAATGATTTCAACCCTCTGAGCTCCGGCTGGCATGGAGCTCAGAGAGATTTTCACACTTCATTGTCTTAAATGAAGGTGAATGTTTCACCAAGGGGCCATAAAACAGCCTCCGAGGAGCTGGAAGCCGAGTCTCCCCTTTCACCTCTCCTTTTCCAGGACAGAAACCTGAGAGGCTGAAATACTGGACCCCAGAGCTGCGTAAAATCACTCAGGAAAGGTGTAATCTAAAGTTTAATTGAAAGTGTGTGATGCTTGTAGGGCGGATATATTGCACCAATATTAGGAGTTTATACCCTCATTTAGTCAGGGGGATTCACAGGCTGCAGAGCTCAGCTGTGATGTTCAGCTGCTCGAGGAAAACTGACATGACTTCATGATTCTGTGTCACCACCAAAATAACCGCACTCATTTCAACAAGTAACGGAAAACCTCTTTTCCATTGCACATTTTGAAAACAAAACAAGCCTTGTAGAGTTGCTCCGAGCGGTTTTCTTTTCTCCTTTTGAGGCTTTGCTTTAGATATTTATAGTCTATTAGTTCACACATCAGCTTGAGTGGAAAAGTCTTGACATGATCTTAGTGTTTTTATTTTCAGAGTGTTTACTTTGATGCACTCCTCCACATGTGAACCAAGAGAGACAGAGGGGAATTCGATAGCTGAGTGCCAATAGAGGAACTCTGCGGTTTGATAATGTCAGACAATAAATCAGGACTTATTGTCGTTTGCACATGCACGAGGACTCTTTTCATATTGATTTCCCAACACCAAACAGACATATAAATATCATGTTTCACAGCCGTGCAAAGTGAGTGAAGTGTTTTGCTGACAACCCAATTAACCTTACTCCCTTTTCTGGAGGATCATCCATCATGCTGATGATCACAGATAGCCGCTCCGCTCCGCTGAGCCAGGATTCAGTTTCCAGTTGGTAGGTGTTTCTGCTTTCCAAGCCAGCGGCATTACATCCTCGAGCTATTAGGCCCAAAACAGGAAAAATGCAATGTTGAAATGTTTATTGAATGATGTGGCTTTGTTTACCGCCTAATCTGACATGTTTATTGGCTGACTTCCGGGCGACTTGATGGATTTGGTACAGTAATCGTGGATGAATTAGTAATATTCTCAGCAGACCGAATATGTCATGATGTTTTAATTGAAACGATTTGTCTTCATTAGGAGATTTACAGTACACGACATTAAAATGCTGTGTAAGTATGTGAGGCGGAATGACATTTGTGATGCTGTCTGCAGAATCTGACACCATTTCTACATAACATACAGATGAAGTAATATATTCTTTTATTTTGTTTGCTGCTCTAAGTTAAATTGTGATTGCTTTGCACCTCTTTCCATCTCTTACTGGTCTTTTGCATCTCTTAGTTGGCATTTTATGCATCTTTTTGTGATTGTTCCATTGACTTTCGATCAACAGATGTCGACAGTCAAGTGAAACAAAGGCTTATTTTTTCACCCGGTGTAGACCTACCTACTAATCCATCTATGTTTGTAACAGTAATGGTAGGATTATGGATTCAATTACATAGGTTACGTGTCTTTTGACGAAGTTGTACATCTCCACTGATCTCATGTGTTCAAATGTCAGAGTCACAGGCAGAGCAGCCTCTCAGGAAAATGTGTTATCCTATTCTCAATGTTTTGCTCGATATTCATCCACACAAACATACACAAGATGACTTTGTAGCTTAGCAACTGTATTCCTGTCAATAGCTTTCCTCTGTAGCTGATTGATTATCAGGACTCTGACTGGATTTGTTCCTAAAGTTTTATTAATTTTTCTTTGGAAATACTGATTAGTCTTTGCAGTCCCTAAGCAGTGTGTGGGCCAAATGGCCTGGCTCTGGATAGGCTGTCGTGGGACTCAGCCAGTGTTTGCTTGTACTGGAGTTTAACTCAAGTTGCCAAAAGTTTCCTAATGTTTCAAACGTTCTGAGCCCCTCTCCGTCCGAGCCAAAGTCGGTCGTGTTATATCGGAAATATTGATGGAAGAATCAAAACAAATGCAGTTTTGATAGGAAACATATCACTGGGAAAGCATGAGGGTATTTTTCAAATCCAGGGCTTCCCCCTCTCTCGCTGTCAGTGTCTGCTTTGGTGTCTGGCAGCTGCTGGCAGTATCCCTCATGAAAAGTTCCACTATTTCATTTAATGCTGAAACATGAGCCAGGGACTTGCTGTGGAGATTATAGTAGGAGCCATAATCCACGCAGAAAGTCCATCTTTTTTAGCCTCATAGACTATGAAGGGTGTAGTGTTAGGCCCCTATAGACTCATTGGTGATTTCCACTGCTTAAAAAGGAGATGGAAAACATGAGTCTTCTCTTATTACAATCTAGATTTATGAAGGGCTTCGATCGTTGAATTAAAACACACAAAATGCACTGCAAACAGTGTTGATCTGAAAAGCTTTTATATCTTTCTTTTACTGCTTACCATAAGCGGCCAAGTCTACAAAAAGGTTGTTATTTCTTGTTTGTTTTACAATTAAGCCCCACTTTTGAGTTTCTGATGTCTATTAGCATGCCTGTAACAAACTAGATAATTGTTAGCATGGCTTGTTCTTGGCTCGTTTTGAGGGCCACATAATAGAAGCAATTGGTGAGTGGAAAATAAGCAAATCATCCATTCATTGTTCTTGAAGAGTCCTAGAGCTGCTTGTCTAGTGACTATAATTGCATCATTCACAGAAGTTAAGAGTTAGCATAAACCAGAAGGGATAACAGTCTGTGTTTATGTGCGTTCGGAAGGTGTCAACTACATTTACAATAACAATTACATCCAACATTTGCCGAATATGTACCCCTCATTTCTTTCTACCTTAATGTGAAGCTAATACATCCATCAAACCAAGGCTATTTGATTTATAGACTCTAAAAGCTGCCTCTACGGCACCATGCAAGCTCATGGTCATAGCTCATTGGGCATTGGACTTTTGGTTACCTCACCAAGTTTAAAACATCCAAGAAACAGTCAAATTAGTCTAACTCTGTTACTATAGTAAAGAATGGCATCTTGCACAACCGTAGAAGCGGAACAAAAAATACTAGAAAGAAAAAACTCTATAATCATCCATTATTCAAAACCAAAATGTACCGTAATGCCAAGTGGCTTGGTTACCACTAGTCTGATCAGAATTCTCAGAGCAAGTGAAGCTGGCTTTGGTTTACTATGATTCATCATCCGTTGATTATTTTCCTCATCCAATATCTGTCCCCAGACTCTGCTGATTAGGACTGTATTCTGTTCAAGTCAATTTCTACGAGAAATGTGTGACTTCAGTGTGTTTCTGTGGAAGAGACAGACTCAAAAAGTATTACATCATACCGTGTTCTTGTCAAATCAACAAGATCAAGTTGTCCTCTCATTTTAACAATGCTTTTTCATTTACAATAACAGTAGATGCATTTTATAAGCACACCTGTATCCTGTTCCCACTTACATAACATACACAGTGAAAGCTCCAGCTAACTATGCTTGTGGTGGCAGATCCTACGTAGATGTGTGTACTGTGTCTATAAAAGTCTGAATTTATACAAGTCATGTTCTCATCCAGTTATACATCCACAACAAAAAGTGTTATTATCATTAGGTTTTCAGTCAAACGTGTGCGTCAGCAGAATTTAAACAGCAACAGCTGCTTTGACTTGAAGTCTTCCTCACATGCTTTCATTCTTTCTTTTTTTCTAAACCACTAAAATAGAAGAAAGACACATAAAGAAGTTGGTTTGAGGGTGGTTTGAACTGCAGTTTCCACATTGTTGTGCAGTATTCCTTTCTTTTAATCCTTTTGTATATGTTTTGTGATTCAATGGTTGCTGCTCGTATAGATTGATACTCCCTTTTTGAGACTTTGTGGCAGTTGCCAATATCTTGAACCTCAGATATATAATTTTAAACTACATTTCCCACGGACACTTGCATGAAAAAGCAAATAAGTGCTCTATTTGATGTCATTAGAATCTCTGCAAATCCTTTTGTCAAACTTTTGCTGTGATGAGGCTCCATATTGACATGAAGCCTGGTTTGTTCATAAAGTATGAGCAATGGACTGAAGTGTGCAGAAACGTTTAGGTCCATGTCCTGCATGTGGTGATTTTCTCTAAAATCAACAATTAATGGATAAATTGATTCCTCCCCTGCCTCCACAGTGAGACGTCAGAACATGAAAGTCCGGATCAACGCCTCAGGAGACACCATCGTTATGAAGTTTTTGCGTCCCAACGCTGACACCAAGCTGGAGGGTTACATCCTGGGCTACGGCAGCAGCATGTTCTCCAAACAGTTTATTCAGCTGCCTGAAAACGGACAGCCGTACGAGACTGAGTTTGGTAAGAAAAACCATTGATACATACCTTTGTAAAGAACCGCCTAGACATGAGAAGTTGCTTTTATGCACATTTTAATTTGACTGAATGTAATACTTTTAGTCATGGCTGAAAGAGATGGATGAGTGACTGCAACATTTATTTTGTTCCTCTTCTGTGTTTAGACGCTGAACCCAAATACCTTATAGCCGTCCAGCCCATCCCAACCAATGATGTGAAAAAGCATTGCACAGGTAATGCTTTAAAAACACTTGATTTAAAAACATTATCCTTAAAGTGACACTTGGAGGTGGACATGGACTTAAAAGTAAAATCTTCATTTGTTTTTTAGGTAAAGTGGAACTGCAGAAGCCGCTACACCTGGTCATCGGCACGGTAACGCCCACCTCAGTTATCCTGTCTTGGGGGACCCTGCTGAAAACTCCCTATGAAGGCAACATTATGAATGACTGTCTTGAGGAGGGGTAAGCTTAGACGCCAACACACATTTTGAAGAATTTTATTTGGGCAGGGGCTTTAATTGACCGACACCCCCCCTTATAGAAAATGTAGGCAACTGAGACCCCCCAATCATTTAAACGGGCCCTATAATGCTTACTTTCATGTACATATTTGTATTGTGTGCGTCTACTGTGACATGTCTCCATGCTTTAATGTGCAGCAGCACCTCAGAGCAAAGCCACGATAGACGGATGGTACAGTGTAAGGGTCTGCTGAAACATGGAGAGGTTCAGCTTATTCATGTCATGCACACTGGCTGTATTGTAATCTTAATAAGCATAGAAACAGATAACTCACTCTCTTCTTCCCACACATGGAGTTGTTGCAGAGAGTCTGGAATCAATGCATGAGCAGTAAATGATTCCCTGGAGTCTCTCAGGTTACTGAGCAGTGTGTCCAGAACAGGCTGTGCACGCACGTGTTTAGGAGAGGAGTCCCACAACCCTCACAACATCTGAACGTAGTTTTCCTTCCATTTTGGAAGCATTTGATAGAAGAAATCTAACTTTGCCTTTTGGAACAGATTCTTTTTTAAATTAAGTGTGTTTTCGGAAAAAAGCAAGTAGATTAATGCATTTGATCTTTTGTGGAAAGAGTTATAATTTTCTTCCACATAATCAAAACATTGTATCCAGACATTGCAGTTCATGCTGGAATGTGCAATTTTAAACAACACTAGACCAGCGGTTCTCAACTGGTGGATCCGTTTCGAGTGGGTCACGGATGTGTGAGTGAAGAAAAAAAAAATTGGAATTCTTTTTTTTTTTTTTGGGGGGTGGGGAAAGTCAAACTTTTATTTTGAAGGCCCGATTTTCTAACGCTGTGCATGCAGGCGTTCTCAGAGTGTACCAGAATGCATAGTTTATGTTAGTATTTCTAAAAATCTCCTGGGGGGATCCCCCCAGACCCCCTTGGGTTGGGTTTTCAGCATGTTTGCCTTTTTATATAGTTCAGCTTTGATTCCATCATCTCATTAAACCTTTTTTAAAAGCATACTGAAAGGATATAAGGGATATATGCACTGTACTTCACTTTTATTAATATTGTATGCTGAAAAGCGTATATATTACAGCAGGTTTTTTTGTTGAATAGATTTGAGTGCTACAAACTGTTGGGTCGCGATGTATTGACCAAGTAAAAAGTGGGTCCCGAGGCCTGACCAGTTGAGAACCACTGCACTAGACAACTTGAGATGGATAATTTTCAAAGGATTTCAGACAGCTTTCCTAAAATGAGCATAAAATAAGAGCAAACCCCAGCAGTTTCAGATTATTGTTGGAATTACTTTTTTATGGTATCGGAAAATACTCAGCAGCAGGTGACATTAAAGTACTTCTAGATATGTTTATCATCGTCTTTTTATTATTAGACGTACGATTTACTGTTTAAATGTTCTGTTTCTGTTCTGTCTTCGGCTCAGACACTACACCGTGCGTTATCGTGAGAGACACAGGAAGTGGAACTACCAGACCTGCCCAACTAGCGACACAGTCATCGACAACCTGAAGCCAAACACGGTTTATGAGTTCGGTGTCCAGCCCAACGCTAAGGATGTCACCGGAGTGTGGAGCAAGCCGGTCATTCACAACATCAGCTCAGGGGGCACCGAGGGTATGTTTTAATGTCAGTTTTTTTACAATATTGTCCATCCCACACCAACTAAAACAGTAGTACTTGCTACGGCAATTTCATCAACCAAGTTTCTTTGAAAAGTAATGTTGATTAGAATCATCAAAATCCATGCAAATGTACTTATGTGAAAGATCATTATATGTATAAATGTAGTTCAAAGACAGAATGTGTGTGTTTCCCAGACCATCAATTTAGTGAGGATAATTAAATAGTTTAGTATAATAAGTAGTTGTCTGAAACCTTATCTGGTATTTAATCATTGTCACGTCTTGTTATTGTTACTCTGGCCCTATCCTATTTTAGTGCAGAATCTGTCTTTCTGATCGTTAACATTTGTGCTTATCTGTGCACATGTTTTAGATTTTCTTTCATGTTTAATTAAGATAAACACATGCTACTTTTGACAGTTCCAAGAAGTAAGGCTTCATGTTATTCATAGCCATGAATTCTTTGAGAATAAATCTGTTAATGTACCCATTTGGTGGAATTGCAAATAACTAGATACTTACCAATCTTACAGAATCAAAACTGCTTTGTGTTTAAATGAATCTTGAGCGAGGCATATGGTTTTGCAATGTGTTGTTACTTCAGTTTCCATTAGTTCCACTGAACTGGCTTTTTTTTTACTGATTTGATCTTGTGTCATGTTTCTAGAAAAGGCAAGGAAAATCATCGTTAAACGTCCCATCAAACCTGTGGTATGTATTGGACACTCTTAACTAATTGCAAATAATACGAAGCTGTTTTGTTGTAGAGTTGTATGAATATGTGATGTGAGAGCGCTGAGACTTCTCAGGTACAGTTCACATAATTTAAGTGTTTATTTGGAACAGGCAAAACTCTCCAGAGTCCATGTTGTACACTTTAGTCAGCTTGTGCTATTCTCAGGGTTGTTTGCCTCATTAGTTTTCCATCCAGCTGCTGAATGGAAACAGCCGACTGTAGCCAGGACCGGCCGAGCCAGGAAGCAGTCTGTAGCTAGCTAACTTTTGAGAAGGATAAAAAATGAGATGAGAAGGCAGGATATAGGAGGAAGGATAACCATGGGGAAATGAGTTGAGAGGGGAAAGGTGGCACTGATTTACACAGTGACAGTGGAGGTCTGATGTGTCACATGCTCCTGGCTCTGCACTCGTAAAACATCCCAGCTGTTGAGAATCAGCCACAACACTTGCCCTTCCAGAGGGAAACTTCAAATAACAAGCTTCTCACCAGGGACTTTACCAATTCGACATGGAGTAGAATGCCTAAAACTAGTGCAAAACACAGAGAAAGAGAAGGCACTGAGTTTGTATGCTGACACTTTGACTGGTTGTGGTCATTACAAAGAATAATAACAGATTATTTCCCTTGTCTTTTTTTCTGTCACCCTTCAGAAACCTTTACTGCCAGGTCCACGCTCCCCCTTTCCTCAACGCCATGGTAAGCCAACAGAGACATGCGGCTTTGGTCAAACCCACTGAACCCTTTTTTATGCAGAAGCAGAATGTTATAACACACTGTGATTTATTGCTGGTTAGTATTGTTTGTTTCAGCCATTCTCAGTGACCCATGCTTTAAATCCCGGCACTGGAAGAATTTTAACTACAACTTTTGATTTATCGTCTTTTCAGACAGGACCTTTGCATATCCCGTCTAACTTTTGTTGATTCACAATTATTTTATTAAGACGGTTTGTTGCAGATATCCCATTGACCAATGTTGGGTCCCTGATGATGGGATTCAATAGTTTGAATAACTCTGTAATTTTTTGTGATTATTATTAACAAGTATGCATTTCCTTTCACCTTTACATTTTTAGCATCTTTAACCTCAGTGTAATTCATTTGAACTATTCCCATCAGTAGTATTTTTGTCCACAATAGGCAGCAGTTTTAGCTGAAAACCCATTGTTTACACTACCTGCTCAGCCCCAAACAGTAGACGGATAACGTTAGCAACTAGCTTGTGAAGATATCAAAAATATTTAGCGGGAATTGGCCGTAAGAGTTTTTTTTAAGCTAAAAAATCAGAACCACAATGAAAAGGAATATTATTTGACTTACATTTCCCACTTTTCAAGAAACATGACTCTTCATCAACTTTAAATGTGATAATATGTTAATGTTGTGTTTACAGCTTGTTTTTGCTGCCCCCATGTGGCCAAAGAATCTAAGACATCAAATTCAGACTAATAATTCCTTTACACATTTTTTTCAGGATTGTGAGGACGTCTAATGTGTGACTTCTTTACTTAAATCTTTCTTCCCTTGTCATTATCAGTTCTTCATAACAGGACCCAGGGCAGACCGCCCCCCACCCGGAAAATAAACTCAAAGACAACTCTTGGTAATAACTTTTCTGACCTAAATCTGAGTTTAAAGGTCAGAAAAAACACTCTTGGCCTTATGTCTGACCATTCAACCTTACTTCTCCCTCACTATCCTGCTTATTGTTTAATGAATATGCACCAGTTTTATTTATATTCTGCAGAACATAAATTTACAACTTTTCTCACAGGTCCACTAACGTAAACTATATTTCTCAGCTCCCACCACAACTACTAAAAAGGAATCTCTGTCGACCCCTGGACCCACACTGCCTGTTGTCACCAAAAAGCCAATCGGTAAACTGTGAATAATGGTTCATTTTAAAAAAGCTTGAAGCTCTCATTTAGGCTGTATGCAGTCATAGACTTGACGGACTGAAATTGGGAGGCTGATAATGCTAAACGGTGTCCTTTGTTTGAGCTGCATGAGTAAGAGTAGCATGCTCTGAGCGAGTACAGTACAGCTAAACCCCCCCCATGGAAACCGATGGACTCAGCTGGTTGAGTTGCCAAGAGTGTAAGGTAGGTGGCCTTGGCTGCATGGCATTTTAGCAAAACAACAAAGCTTGCAGGAATTCCCTATAATGGTTTATAGGTTAAATTGTTACAGTCACTGATTCAAACAATATAAACAACCCGATTTGATCTCAGAACCCAAACCATGCGCATCAGACCACTTCCTTATTCTCTCTGTTTCTTATATCTTTACCATTATGTAAGTTAATATGAAATTGGGCTTAAGGCTTTTGCTTTCAGTGCAGTGCGGGTGATGTGAAGTCTGCATGACGTAACTGCATGCCCCAGAAATACTCTCTCTCCCACAGGAACTCGAGCAGAATTCTCTTTTTCTTGTGTTACACTGTCATACTATGTCCTTTTCTACTTCTCTTGTATTATGTTTAATCTAAATCCTAATTCTTATTGTATAAAGGTCTTAAATGGAGCTCATTAAATTCAGGGCCTGGATACATCTAAATACGACCAAATACACCAGTTTGATTACAAAAGCTCCTTTTATATGCAGCCTTAATTTGAAAAGGATAAATGAAGGATGCAACCCTCATTATTCCATAATTAATTTAGCACCAATCAGTTTTTCAATGTAGCATTCATTGGTTAATTTGGAGGAACCAGTCAGTATTTAGACATGGTTATAGTTTCCATTTCTTTTGAGCAATTACAGGAAAGAACCATTTGGCTGTTCTTGGTTGGTTGGCTAATTCCAGTAAATTTGCCAACAACTCCAAAAGAATTACATGGTCATAAAGTTGAGTAGAGGCACTAAAGACCTAGCATCTCATGTTATCTATTGGTTTCTTTGCTTTCCAATTGTTTTTCACTCTTTTTCTCACATTTTCTGAATTCTTCTCTTTTTCCCCGTTATTCTCTATCTCTGAGGTGAACATCTGATCAGATTGAACAATCAATTTAGACTGGTCCATCAAAATCCCTCAGCAAGCAATCCCTCAGCAAGCAATCACTCAGCGACTATTAAAACCTCATGTGTCTTAGGCCACAGCCAATGGATTTGGATGCCCATTACTCACAGGCGTCCTGGCCCTGCTAGCTAGGCCTGTAGGTAGTAACACGGTTGTTACTCTGTGAATACCTCATATGGTTTCTTTGCCTTTGAAATTCCACAAGACATGTGCCAGGTAGAAGTTATTGTGTAACCTGTACTTAAGTCCAATATAAGCTCTGTGAGTTCTCAGGCCAGTAGCTGTTGGTACTTCTGCTGATCTAAATGTCAGCTGTTCCCGAAACGTCTTTATGTCTTGCTTTCATAATGTTCTAGACAGTAAAATCCAATTTATTTTTTATTTCATTGTGTCAGAATATAAAATATTTTGAAATTATATTATTAGTATTGTGGCTTCATGGCCATATTTTCTCTTTCTTACAAAATCTAGGAGGAAGAGACCTTTCCAGATCTGTCTTGCCTCCCTTCATGGAGGCCCCTTTACCTCCCAAGCTCCGTCCTCCACCACATATTACAACCACCGTTGCAGCTGTAACAGCCCTCCAGAAAAATATAAATAAGCACGTAGAGCACAACAGCCAACAACCACAACAGAGACCCCAATCCCAACCTCATGCACAACCCCCACCAAAACCCCAGCTCCGGCCAAAGTATCAGCCCCAACCGAAACCATATCCCCAAACCCAAATCCCTCAACTAAAGCCACGGGTGAAAGCTGAGCCTCAACCACAACCCAAACAAACATCCCTGCCCATACTCCAGAACCAACCACAACCACAACCACCACCCCAACCAACATACCAGCCAAAAATCCAAACACAACCTCAGTCGGAATCTTGGCCAAAGCAGCATCCCAAATCACAGCCTCAAACCACACCACATCTCCAGGTTGAACCACAGCCTAAACCAACACTGCAGCCCAAACACCAGGCCCAACCTCAAACACAACCCCAACCTCAAACACAACCCCAGAAAAAGAGCCAAACCCAGCCTCAAGTTCCCACACTTCCCCAGCCCACACCTGTGGCACATCCTCAATCACAAACACAACCTGTACGCAAAACTAACCCTGAACCTCAGCTAACCACAAAGCAGCAGACTGAGGCCAAGACAACAACTAAACCCAAGACCATTTTTTCACAATCCAATCCCGAATCACAGACTCGACCAAAGGGTCAACCCAAGACCCAACCATCACCTAAAACAAAAAAGCCAAAGTCTGAAAGAAAGCCCCAAACAGGAAACCGACAAGAACCTCCCCGTGAGAGTAAGCCAAGGTCCCAAGCACAACCTCCAAAAAAGATCCAGGCCCAACCAAAGCCCTCTCAACCCAAGCCACAACCTCAACCTGGGATTCATTTTCAGACCAGGACCCACTCTGATCCCACCAAGGTCACCCCAAGGCAGGCAGTCTCTACGGGTAAAGAGCCCTTTTTGTTTTGCCATCATTAATCCACATAATCAAGTTTTAAGACCTTTTCTAAAATAACATTTTAAAGGGGGCATAAGGATTCAAATGTTGATAGATATTGTCAATTCTCTACATTTGTAGGTGATGAGCTTCTTAAAATCTATCCTTCACCAAACAATCTAGAAATGTTGGACTCCTCTTAACCATGATGTTCTCCTTTGGTAAACCAAAACGAGAGTACATATAAACCTGCCATTTTAATTGGTCCTCCAGTCCGAGTTCAGCTTTGTCAGAATGCACAAAAGTGTTTTTTCTTCATGGATATCATGATCGGAACAAATACCCTATTTTAAACCAACTATATTCTCCTAATCCATTACCTCAATTATGCCCCCTTTAAAAATCAAAAATATATTTGGTATTTTCTTAGATAAATAGTGAGTTTTCTTCCATACAGCTCCTAGTCCACCAGAAGAGGGCAAGCCTCTGCCAAGACCTGCCCTGGCTACAGAGAAGGCTGGTAGTTACAATAAGGGTAAACGCCGTGTAAAGTTTGTCCCATTACCATCTCTGCTTTCGTCAAGTCACGTGGAACCCAATGCTTTCAGTTATACCTCAAACCATTGGGTGATATAACTGCATTCCCATCTTCATCTCCATCCTACCACCCTACACACCCCACCACGTCATCACCCCAGCCTGAATGTGTACCTCCATTTTCAGCCTAGCACCCTCACCTCACTCCTACCCCATCCACAACCAAGCAGTTTGCCTGGCTTTCGATCTCATCTATGCCTTCTCTTTCATTTCATCCATTGTCCGCTCTTCTCCAGTCTCTTTCACTCTCATTTATTCCATTTAGGTAAAGCGCTCAAGCTGTTGCAAGTGGATCATCCCTAACCTCCCAAATTGCTTTTCTGCTCATCTAGGTACTGGAGTCCTCAAGCCGTCCACTGCTGCAGTTCCTCGTTCTCCCATTAGCTCATCTGTTCCCCAAGCAGGAAGAAACACCACGCGCACCCGGGTTCATCCTCAAACCCCTCGTATTAGTGGAAGGCCATTTACTCCGTCCAAGACATCCTCCTCTCACAGCTCCAGCACACCTGGGGGTAATGGAGTACTCACTTCCCCTTTCTGTTTTCCCTCTTCCCAAGTAGCAACCTCAGGTTATCCTCTCCTGTCAGCACTCTCTTACACTCTCCTCTGCAACTATGCATTTACAAAATAAGCCATACAAAAGTCATGGCACGTGATTAAGCACTTGATGTGTGTTTGGATGCACACAATAGACATCATCTTTTACCTTCTCTCATGGTCCATATGTTCTCCACGCTCTGCCACATGTGTTCGATGTGTGTATTTCACAGTTTTACCGAGAGCAGCTCTGTGTGTCTCTAGGGTGAGGATCGTTAACATGATTTACAGTCCCTCTTGCTGGCCGGTTGGGAAATCTGGCCCCAGCACTGGCCAGGAGACACCACATTTTATACCCACCATGCCAAGCCAAGCATTGTGCAGACAGCACAGCTGCCACAGCCTGTCTGTTATATTTTCTTTCACTCTTTCTGTATCTCTTCCTTTCTCAAACACATTCCTTGTCTCCCCAAAGAGCAATAGAAGAATAAAGCGAGAACTGTCAATGGATAAAATTAATGATTTTTAGTCATGGCAATTCTATT
Source organism: Notothenia rossii (assembly GCF_949606895.1). NCBI lineage: Eukaryota > Metazoa > Chordata > Actinopteri > Perciformes > Nototheniidae > Notothenia > Notothenia rossii. The sequence goes on from NC_136904.1 coordinate 85,428,829, forward strand.
TGTATATCCAGAACATCTGTAAAACCAGGTTGAAGACACGAATACATATCTAATATCATTTTCACTCACACAAGTAAGAAAATGGATGATAAGAAAGGCCTTTTTCCTTCTGACTTTCTTCCTATTTAGTATTTATTTGTCTCAGTGCCACAAAACATTTTATAACTAACCTTTTTCTCCCTCTAGCAACCGGTGGGGCGCATCATAGGGGAATTGCTTATCCTAAACATGTGGTGTGGCCCAAAGAGAAAACTGGTAAAGACAAACCGAGATAATCACCTCTCAGCGTTCCTCACTCACTAACCTAAGAGGCACTGCTATGTCCCGTCCCCAGCAGTCACACCGATCTGCGCTTTTGTCACAATCCATCCATGCTTTGTGATTTTCATTTGTCTGTCGGCGTGACGTTTTGTGTCTGGTTGCGATCTGTGTTGTCCGATTGTCCCAGTAGCTTTAACTTGACTGAGACTGAAGCCTTACGAAATTCCAATTTTGGCATATACCTTTCCACATTGTTTAGTCTACTGCACATATGGACCTGTAATCAGGAACCGGTCTGAATTTGTTTGAGAATAGCTTTAGCCTGCTTGTTGTGAAAGGTGATTGTGGTTTGTCCTTTTTTTGGGTCAATCACATTGTTTCCATTCCTGCCAGGCAGGCTCAGTTCATTAGAGTAATTGAATCCATCTCAAGTACAAATGCAAACCATGTCTGGACCACATGTATTGATGGTGATGCTTCACCCACTCCTTGTAATTTGGAGTTGTGAAAAGGGGTTGTGCTTCAGTCCCATGTCACAGCTGGTGTGTGTTATTTCTGGAAACGTTGACAGTTTCAGAGTTCTTCAAGAAGTCACGTGGCTCTCTGGAAGCAGCTCTACAGAAATTGCTTGTCACACTGCACAAGCATTTAAACATAAAGCTCCTAATGACTGTTTCTACCTTTCTAAATAGAGATGTAACCTACACATTGTTCACCTTCTTCTGCCCATGCAGTAAATTAATTACAACACTTAATATTTTTCTCAGCACTTCCTAACTTTTTATTTTACTCAAACGATGGAATTAGCGTGTCCTTGACAGGTTTATGGAGCTCAGTTTCACATTGGCATTTCAACTTGAATTTCTTTCAAAGCTCTGCTTATTGTTGACTCCAGGTATGTAATGGACGGTGTCCATCCATGAATCCCCTCCATAAAATCTGAGCATTTGTTGCAAAAGCAACAAACCACAGGGATGTGAGACACTGGTATGTGTTTCAGTGGGAATACTTTTCTGGACTGAACGTAAATCCTTGTGTTATGATTGCATCTATTTTCACATTCCTGCCCTGAAGATGAAGTTATCTGAGAGAAACCAGCGCTCACACCACTGCTTCTGTTTTGCCTCACAAAAGTGAGTCTGAGGCGCTTGGCACTTCAGAGAGTCCGCCTGCTGTTTTAGGGGTTTACTGCGGGACAGCAAACCAAACACACACGCTGTAGAAACACCGACCAGATCGTTATATATCGATGTAGACACATTGTTGACATGTATAGTGTTGACATCACGTTTTATCACATTACATCACGTTGGCCTTGTTCTCATTTCTTGACCATGACATCACATCTTCGGAGCTGTCAGTCCTTCTCTTCGCGTACCCCCGTCTTTTTATTTTGTTTATCTCGAGACTGGCATTTAAATGATTGCAATACCATACAGTGTGACTTTCTGTATGAGCATATGTTTGCCATTAGTTGTCAGATGTACCATGTGCGAGTCAGAGGCCCCCATGAATGTATTTTCGGTTAATCAGTGAGACTTGTTGGCAGATGTTGTTACAGTTCGTCTTGATAGCCTCACCTCTTTTCTCTTGGGAGTAGATGCCAGAGATCACTGATTTATGCCGAGGAAAACAAAGCCAAGATAAATGTTTTTAAGGTTTTTGGCCTTAACAATTGGACAATTACAGAATGTTGTTGACTAGAAATGAATCTCTGAGATAAGAGAATGACAAAAGCCGAAGGGAGTTCATTCTCTGGAAATGAAACAGTTGAAAATGTATTATCTCTTAGCAACATCGGATGTGAAGCCTGTAAGGAGATCAACTTGTGTCAAACCTCCCGGAGCTTAACCAACGCTTCTAAGATATCAAACCAAGTGTTCAGGGAGCCTTATTCTTCTTTAACAACATTCAGTCATTTTACAGCCGTAGTGTTAAGATATCTGAGATTTACACTTCGTAGCTGAGGTGTTTTCATTACAAAGCCTCCTTGTGATTACTTCTCCAGTTCAGCCAAGAGAGTTTATTCCTCAGGTTCATTAAAGCCGTTAAACTGATCTGGTCTTCGTCTCATAGCTTGGCGCGATCTTTATTTTATTGTGTTCTCCATGGTGCAGGGATCTAGTGGAAAATGTGATGGTCAAACAGCATCTGATCTGAAATAATCTTTCACACAAGGGAGTCCAAAGTTGTTGAACCTGCTACCTCACTTTCCTGTTTAGGATTCACTAAGGATCTTCAAATTCCTCAGTTATTCTTCTGAAGACTTTTGTTCAGTTATTAAATACGGACATGTTTTTCATTAGTCAAATAAATGTGGCTGCAATGTGACTTTTCAGCGTTTTACATGCAATCTGCTTGGCTTTTATGTGCTTTATTGTTGCTTGTATATTATTTGCACACTCATTTTTCAGCACACAGTATTACTGCAGTCCTCTGACCTACTTAATGTCTCTCTCTTTCTGAATCTATAAACTTCACATTCTTTCATCGTTGTTGCACTATTAAAATAACAGTTTTGTATCTCTTCTTCAGGGCCCAACACCTGTTCTGTTTTTATTTGATTCCTAATCTAAAAATGGACTTTTGTTTTCCCACAAGTCCCTACAGTCCTGCGTCCTATCAACAAGAAACCCAACCTGGTGGGGAAACCTAGTGATAATGGTGAGGGCAACAGTGATGCTGCACCCACCCCTGCTGTATACTGTCATCATTCACACAACAGCAAGAGGAAGGCTTAGCTTCTGCTTCTTAAGCCAGTGGTTGTCAAACTTTTCCTTCATGTCATCATTTAGTTGTATCGTGGATCCAGGCCCTCTCAAAAGCAATTGAATTTGTAACGAACATTCTGAAAATGTGTCGTTTTTCACACCTTATTATGCGGATTGTATGTGAAATAACCTGTTAGCTTTATTGTGCTGGTAGAATGATTGTTACATTTGGACGGAGCCAGGCTGTTTCCAGTCTTAAGGCTGTCTGTTTAAACTGACTATATATTTATTTATTTACAAGAAAGAGAATAAACGTTTCCCTAAATTCCAAACTATTCCTCTCAACTTCATCCAAACTGCCAGAGGCTGAACACATTCAAGACAAAAGACTTTGACAGTGAGCCTGAACTTAAATACATTTGTTTGTGATGATTTGACTTCTTTTGACATGATAGGTCAATGAATATCAATTATTTTCCCTTTCTTCCTTTCTAAAAATCTGTCCTACCCAAATTGTGCATCTTTTGTTGTTTTGAACAATGCTCTCCACACCCTTTATAGCCCAACTAGCGTGAAAGCACTCTTGTTTGTTTATTAGTCACACATGAATCCAATTTATTCAACTTTAGTTCCACTGCACATTTTTCCACTAGGTCAAGTAAGTCTCACTGCGATGCCTCCACGCCCTTCCTTATAGTTTGAGAACCACTGGCTCAGGCTGTCTTCTGCAATTATCAAAATGCTTACAACTTCAAAAATATGGCTTGTAGGGTTTACTAATGAACAAAACAGCATTCCTCTTAACATTTCCCCTAATGTCTATCACTCGTTTATATCTCTCTGTCTCCACATAAGTGCACTGATATACACAAGGCCTCTGTGTGCATGGGCCTGAGCATCTGGGCATCTTTTGTCTTTTGCAGATGTATTCTGGCAGACCTTTTTCCCCTTTAAAGTGCACAAGAGAGCTCACACAACAAGCAATCTCTGATCCTCAGACGCCAGGAAAAGGCCACTGGGTTGTTCAGTGAAGATGGCCAGAGCAGATGGATCACAACTGTGTGTTACAATGAGTCAGAGGATGAGTGTGAAGAACTGATCGCTTCTCCTTCTCCTGCTGCTCCCTATCCTCAGATAAACCCATGGATTTGAAACAAGGAGGCAAGGAATCCATCTTGAAGCCGTTTCCTCTTGTCACAGCCAAGCCCAAGCAAGAGCGCAGACAGCAGCACACGACCAGCTCGGCCCCGGCACTCAACAGTACGAGAATGAAATATGATTGAAAAAGTGATATGACTTTGAGTAAATGCATGCATGTGATCATAATCATCTTGATGGAGCTTGCAGGTGTGTATCGTAGTGAGGTAAAAAAGAAAGGAAGAAATTAAAAGGTTTTGAATATCAAGAGGCAGACAAAGAGCAGGTGCTGGGCTGGCCGGCGGCTGACCTGGAACAGAGCTTCAGAACTGAGGACAAAGAGAGCTGCCAGGGACTACTGGCACATCAAACAATCCCCAACCCCTCTCTCCTGTTTCCTTTTCAGCAAGCCGTTTTGACATGAATGACAACTCCTCCGTATTCAGCCATTCTCCTGTGTCAGACTTAGACATCATGGGCAAGCCGCGCTTTGTAGGTGAGAGTCCATCCATCCATCTTGTTGTTGTACATGTCCCCTGTGGTTTTAAAAAGCGTAATCTTTGAAATCCTCTCACTCAGAAGTCATGGCAACCTAAAGAGTGGAACAGGTAACATGCATACATTATTTGTCTAACTTATTCCCATCTATAGGTCCCCATGTGATCTACAAGACGGATAAGAAGCCAGACGAGCCGTGCTCCATCACCTCCTCCCTCAGTTTCTTCGCTGATGAGGAGGGTGGGGATCAGAATGTGACTGGTCCTCCTCGCGTCCCCCCCGGCAACGTCACTGTGGTCACTGTGGAGGGCTGCCCGTCCTTCGTCATTCTTGACTGGCAGAAAACTGATAATGAAACCAGAGGTACAGTAGATACAAATGTTGACACTTTTCAAAGATACGGGATGGAACTGCCCTTATTCAGCAAAGCTAGTGGCTTTATAGACACTTTGGGTCGGTGAGCGTTTGGGTCAGAATTGAACCAATGTGCTTGGACCCTCTTTGACTTGGCTGGAAGACTTGGAAGATTTGTTTTGGAAATGAGCACTGAATGGAAAATAACTCCATCTCAACTCAATCAAGCTGTCTTCATTCATCATGACTGCAAGTTGTATGGATGTAACTGAAAGGTTGTTTTTAACTAGGTTGTCACTTATGGTTATTATAATTGTTATAGATTATAGTGTTTGAGTTTCCTTTGGTGGTGTTCATCCTACTAAAAAACCTTTACAGGTTAATTATGTTGTGATTGCTTCGGAGGCCTTTCCCCAAAATGAACTCAAAATATCATATCCTTCTTTCACCGCTCTCATCCAAATATCTCAACATTAATCTATTTTACCTTTTGAAATGTGAACTTGCACTGCGTTTAATGTGTAGAATGTGTACCTGTTAAAGGATTGCTGCTTTCTTTCTCAGAGTATGAGGTCGTATCCACCACTAAAGGACCAAATGGAGAGGAGGTGTCCGTCCTGACAACCAACCAGACACACACAGCCGTGGAGAATCTCAAACCAGAGAGCAGGTATGTGACTCAAACCATATTATGTCAGACAAACACCCTACCATCCATACTGTCCCTTTAATGGTTCCATTGTTCAGGCAATGCATTCATTAGAGTAAGACTAAGTGTTTATATAACTTCTTTTTAAAAATAACTCCACGGGGCACCTGCTTGAAGTGCTTGCTGGCTGATTGCATTAGTAGGGTTCACTGTGGATCTCATAAAGAGAGGAGTATTGAATGGCAGTGACAGGATATTGGTGTGCTACTTATAAAGGTATGTTCTGATTCACTTGTACGTCTTGCTGCGACACAAAATCTGGGTGGAAAGGTTCAGAGTGTTTTTAATTAAATCTCCGCATCTGGAGTCTCAAAATTCAACAGAACCCGGCCCTGGGCTGGGTCTGCTGGCCCGGCTATTGCCAGGACATCTGAATGCAGCACATGGAATATCCATCAGATCTCTGTGTGTGTGTGTGTGTGTGTGTGTGTGTGTGTGTGTGTGTGTGTGTGTGTGTGTGTGTGTGTGTGTGTGTGTGTGTGTGTGTGTGTGTGTGTGTGTGTGTGTGTGTGTGTGTGTGTGTGTGTGTGTGTGTGTGTGTGTGTGTGTGTGTGTGTGTGTGTGTGTGTGTGTGTGTGTGTGTGTGTGTGTGTGTGTGTGTGTGTGTGTGTGTGTGTGTGTGTGTGTGTGTGTGTGTGTGTGATTACGATTAATAACTCCTCAAAGTTTGTATAACACCTTTTTATTCACTTTTTCTTTTCTATTTTGTTTCAGTTATGAATTCACAGTAACACCAAAGAATGAGCTGGGAGCCGGACCCTCCAGTGATCCTGTGACGTTTAGCACAGAATCAGGCAAGTTTCACAAACCATGTCATTGAAATAAACCAAAGTCCTAACAGAGGAAATTCCTGATAAACCTGAATGTGTTTGCTCTGACAGATGACACTAATTAGTTGCATGTTAATCCCACTGTATACACTTCTAATTATCAGGCTGTTGTTAGCATTGCTTTAATTCTCAGAAGGTGGGCTATTAAGCAGTTGTTAGTGTAATGATTTCAACATGGCACTGGGGTCTGACTGATTAGGACTCAAGGGGTTTGTCAGCTCACCAGATGTCTTCTGAGTCTCGTTTCTAACAGAGGCATATCATCCCTTGGATAAAAAGGCTGAATTTGAGCCTTGTTGATCAAATGTTGTGTTTTTACAGGGGCAATTATGAACAATTTCAGGTTCATATTTTATTTATTACTTTAACCCTTACAACATTAGTAAGGTTATCCTGTTCAAATCAGAATCACATTTCTTAAAGGGGCCATATTATGCTCGTTTTCAGAGCCCGGTCTGCTCTGATTGGTTAGCTGGCCGGCTCTGTTATGATTGGGCAACCGCTTAGAGATGTCCCGCCCCTTAGCCTATCATTGTTGGAGCACTAGCCAATAGAAGCGTGAGTGTTACATAGCGATGTCACTATGTTACGGAAGTAAACAAAGGGATCAAATGGAGGCGTTTCAGGCAGGGGTGGGGTAGAGAAATAATTGACATGCACAAAAACCTGCAGGAAAGTGAAAACCCAGAAAAGGATTAGGGCCTCTTTAAGATCCCATGACACCACTGAGAGGGGAAGCTTTGCCTAATTGGCCTCCTGCCCTCGAGCAATCAGAGCCCAGCCTGTTGGGAGTGGACATTTCAAATATTGTGCCAAATTGGCCCTGATACACGTCTGTGTTTGTCTTGCTCAATGATTGAAGGTATCTTATGAATGTGTGGTTACTCTAAATTGTTTTGATGACGTTTTTCATTGCAACTTAATCTCACGTTTGCAGCGGACCCACGAGTGAGCGAACATGCTTCAGGTGAATATCTTTTTTCTCTGTTTATCAGTGTGTTCCAGCAAAAATAAAGCTTTTTAAAATGTTTAATTTGACTTGTTTTTAATCCTGTTCATACAGTAGACTATATTCAGACTCCGCTTCTAATGATTTCTTCACAGGCAAAGATGCAATCTGGACTCAGTTCCCATTTAAGTCTGATGACTACTCTGAATGCAATGGAAAGCAGTACGTGAAGAGGACCTGGTACCGGAAGTTTGTGGGAATCCAGCTCTGCAACTCGCTGAGATACAAGCTCTACATGAGTGACTCTCTCACTGGTAATTACCGACACATTAAAGAACTAAGAAGAAGCTTTTTATGATTTTCAACAATCCACTATACTATGCCAACTACTTTATTGAAATGACCTTTTATGGCATGCTATATTCTGATTTGTTCTTGAGTTTTTTATGGCAACCTGCTATCCTTTTATGACTTTTTTCATAATATAGTTTACTATTTTTTTTTTTTTTAAAGAAGTTGAAGTATAATTTCTTATGAAAAAAAAAAATAGTATAGTATGGCATAAAAACTCGTATCTTTTACAAAATGTGTAAATATAGTAAAGTACGCCATAAAGGGACTGCGGATGGAAATGAGCTCCAAGCTAAAATCGGGCATATTTGCATTTTTTTGTTTTAAGTGTTCATTAAGGTGCATTGTCCCTACTGAATAAACGATTAAATGAAATGAAAATAAAAATGTTTAAAATAATAATAGTACTTAAAAAAAATATAGAATTAAATAGTCATAGTAAAGTATGCCAAAATAAGTTGTAAAAAAAGCGGTAGAAATAAATCATAGTATAATATGTCATAATATAGAAAGAAATATTGGATTAGATTTATAAAATAGCACTAAAAGGTTAAAGGGAAAAAACTGACCTTCGATTTCCTTTAACCATTTCCATTAAGTTTTGAGAGGAAAAATAACCTGGATTTAGAAACTAATTATGAACCTTCTTCCTCTATTCTTTCTTTAGGGAAGTTCTACAACATTGGAGATCAGACGGGACACGGAGAGGACCATTGTCAGTTTGTGGACTCCTTCCTGGACGGACGCACCGGCACCCAGATGTTTGCTGACCAGCTACCAAGCAGACAAGGTATGTTAGTTAACCATCACCATTAACCAATCCTTTAAAGTATTACAAGACGTAGACTCTTACCCTCTCCTCTGTGTCTTTGTTCCAGGGTTTTACAGAGCGATGAGACAGGAGCCCGTCCACTTTGGAGAGATTGGAGGAAAGTCACATGTTACTTACGTAGGCTGGTACGAGTGTGGCACACCCATCCCTGGGAAGTGGTAAAAACCCCACAGCGGTTTCCAGGAAGGATTCCTTTATTGGAAAGTAGGAAGAAGGAGACGCCTGCCTTACCCTGAAGGGAGGTGGGCCTTTCTGTCATGTTACCATGGACACTGTAGATGGGTCTGTCTGTTTGAGCTCCTTTCTCAAAGGGTTGAACTTGTACACGACTCTTAGGTGTCACAAAACTCTTCTTGAGTGCATTTGTAACATTTGTCTCTATTTATCAAAAATACATTCAGCAAACAAATGCAGGTGTTTGAGTGAACCAAAATGTTGAATATACAATAATTACAGAGAAAATGGTTGGAAGCTGGCTCCCAAAGTGTTATAACTTGTATGATATTATTTATCAAAAGGGGATCGTTATTGAATATTCTGTGTGTGCTCGGGCTTTTGAAATGAGGAAGTACAAATTGTTCCAAATACTTTCATGTCAGTGAGCACACACATTGTGTTATATGTATACAGCACGGTACCAATCATGCTTTCATTGTACATTTGGACTTTGTAAAATACAAGTACACACAGACATGCAGAATGGACCTTCTGCTGGCCCTAAGGGATTATTAGCAGTTGCAGTTTGCACAGTATTAAACCTTTTGTTATATATGTATATGGTGTGGAATACAGTATGTATACCAGGGATCCTTTAGTTTGATACATTTCAGGTAAAAGACTGCTCTTAGCCAAATTGTATTTTTAGAAAGCTAATGTAGCTTGAACCCAGCGTTTCTATGGACTCACTTGGAAAGATTTATGTAGTTTTGATGCTGAGTCTTGTCCTTTATTTGATAAAATAACATATATAAATAAACTGAACTTCAACGTGGAAACTAAAGTACATTTCATAATTTACGTTTTTGTGTTCAAACTTACGAAGTGTAAATATAGCTATGAATCATTGGAGAGAGAATGTCAGTTTGTTTCCAAATCGTCACGACTGCCTTTGTTTTTGATGCCCAATGAATGTTTGTTTGTTTTCAGCAATAAATCTTGTTTTTATATTTACTGATATTCATTTCTGCTTGACTTCAATGACTTTACTGGTGAAGCTTATGCAAGACATATTGGGAAGTGTCGCAGTTGTTCTGTCTATGCCAAGTGACGGAAGAGATTTTCGATATGCGATCTCCGTCTTCTCCGAAGCGGGAAAGCTTTTCCAAACTTCTCCTTATAGGGGGGGGGGGGGGGGGGTGATTCATTGGCTCCACATTTGTGCTTGGATTTTGATCTTAATTGGATCAAACACAAGGATTAAACTCCACAGGTAGACATTATCCAACCATGACTAATAAATCCATAACAACGTGCTAACTACACCAATATTGCTATTTTCATGTAAACAGAGTGATTTTGGTTTGGCACCGACGAGGTGAAGAGCAATGCTAAACACACTTCTCGTAAATTATCTTTAATAAACCCGATGGGCTCAATTCCTCCGACTCAGAGAGACAGTTTGACATGAGGTATCAACCGCATACTCCCGTGCCATAAGTCCCAGCCAACCACAACCCACAGGCAGGAAAACTGAATAGGAAAACCAGCATTACTACAGTTTTCCAAATCTGGGTGGGGGAGAAGAAGAGAAGCCAAACTTAACAGAGACATGAACTCAGAAACCACAAAGTGTTAAGAGAAAGCCAACGGCAACACAATATCAAAACAAAAAGATAAAACTGGGTCGCAATCATTTATTAGGTTCAAGAAAAAATGTTACATTTTATACATAAACAACTAATTTCACTCGAGGGTGGAACTTGATTTATTAGTAAAAACCAGTGATAAAGAGAAAAAAGAGGAATAGCAAGCCTTACTGGAGATGATATATAATTAGCTAAATGAAAGAAGCCTTCTTCATGACACTGGGATCTACACCTCCCATAAGCCATCACCTAGCTAGTGTTCCCAACATGGGGCAGTTTCAATAACACATCATTAATACCGACATGGTGGTGAAGTTGATCAGATCAAGAAAAAGAACAACAAAAACAAAAGTGTCACTTTTCACTTAGTGTCATATAAATGCTTCTCTACATAGTAAACTCGACCAGGTTGAGATATTTGCCATCGACGTGTACGACACCGATGCAGAATGTGGACGCTGATCTCACTCGCAAAATGAAGCGTTACCATGTACGGAGCATTGTGCAACAGCCTGCTTTGGTCTCCCAGGTGTGTGCATACAGACTAGTTACATATCGACAGGTACAAGAGGGCCAGTGGTGGTGACAGGAGGCGAGGAATAACACAAGGAACAGACACCAGGGCAGAGTGTGGTGTTGGAGAGACAGCATACAAACACTAAGCATCAGACTGGGGGGGGGGGGTTGCTTGTTTCATGTTTGGATATTTGTGTAGAGAAGGGGATGCAGAGCAGCGTTTTCCTGCACCCACTCCAAACAGGGAGCCACACATAGAGGGTTGGGGGCTGGGGGGGGGTGTGTGAAGATCATCAGCTATCCTCTTTTACCGGTACCCAGGGCCAGGCTGGGCGTAGCCCTGGCCGTACGGGGGGCGGTTGCGGGCGTACGGGTTACCGGCTCCGGGTGGGGGGGTGACAGTGCTGCCTGGGGGAGGGGTGTATCCTGGACGAGGAGCGAACCCTGCGGCGGGCTGGGAGCCGGGTGGCAGGCTGTAGTTGGCAGGCTGGGAGGCCTGGGAGGTATAGTTTTGGGGAGGGAAGGCTCCTGGGGGGTACTGCTGGGCTGCCTGAGTGGGGTGGGGCTGCTGCTGGCCCCCCTGGAAGCCTGGAGCAGAAGCTGCACCGGGGGCTGGGGCCTGGGAGGAGGAGGGAGGGGGGTAGTTCTGAAACTGCTGCTGCTGGGGCTGCTGAGGCTGCTGGGGCTGCTGGGGCTGGGGGGGGGCGGGCTGAGGGGCTCCGGGCTGAGTGCTGTATCCTGCAGAGAGAGGGAGGGAGAGTGTTTTTAATTCACTCCAGAATAAAAGACATCCCCATTGCTCTACAACTCAGCAGCTGCTTTCCTTCTTGTAACATCCTGACCATTTCTGCTCTTACCAGAGTACTGCATACCGTACTGCTGCTGCGGCTGCTGGGGCGGGGCAGCGGGCTGCTGGGGGGGGTATCCACCTGGAGCCTGGTACTGCTGATACATCTGACCTGAAGACACAGGGACAAGCGTCATCAGCACACAGATAGAACAACACAAAGGAGATCTGCTGTTCCAGATTCACTTTAAAGTGTCTCAGAGTTTGTTTTTCATTCAGAGCTTTAGCTTCTGCTAAAACTTCACGCAGTCATTAACACCCTCTGCTGTGTTTCACCCGAACCCAAGGCTTAGGTGCGATTCCCTCGACGAGGAAAACATGTTTGGTGTTTTTCTACAGACATTAAACAAAACGTGAAAATTCTGCAAACTGTAAGAAGTTTGGACAACATTTAAAGTTGGCAGTGTCAGAGAGTCGGCTAACAAGTATCCACTACAGATCCTTCCGTACGATTGTATATTTAATAAATTGGATCTCTTCTGCTTTTTTAAGCATTTGATTTGAAAGCCATCCAAGATGCCTCTAAGAAGTATGTGCGTTTGTGGTATCAGGGAAACACCTGTTCATCAGGACAGAATAACAAAAAACAAGAAGCAGCTGCAAACACTTTGATGCAGCTATTTGTTGCTAAAAGCGGAGGACCCACAGATGTTGATCGTTGGTAGACGATACAGTAAGAAGCCTCAACCACCAACAGCATGCAAGGGCCCGAGTCCACATAAACACACAAAGCCAACCTTTGCAGAGTGTGATGAGTAGTTGGTAATATCTTCCTTGAAAGTGACGTCGTGCACACGCTCTCCTTTTTTATGTTTCAAAAACATGGAAACTATTTTGCCTTGTTATTTTAAATTTGCTCATCAAGTTTTCCGTTGAATGCCTGAATGTTCAGAAGGCAGGCGAAGACTTGGCAAACTACTGGTCTCCCTTAACAAGGCCTGCAGCTTTCTCCAAAATCTCCTGCCTGGCATATAAAGTGGGTTGACGACATGAAAAGCACAAAGAGGGAAGGCCTAATGAAAGACGGGTTCACTGGTTCTTCAAGCCCTGGCTTTCCACTCTTTGGGAGGGCTGACATGACACTTTACAATGACTGAGTCTGAACAAAGCAACGCTGAGTCCTATGAAATGATATACTGTCCGAAAACCTCAAAGCACTCAGAAAGAACTCCCGTTTTTTTTTTGGTATGCAGTAATTCAAAAACATTAGAGTAGTGCATACAGTACACACACACTGAATGTCCCGAAGGCAACTGACTTTGAGGAGAGGAGGCTAAAAGAACCAGGAGTCAGAAAACACGTCAAACAACGTTGCATTGCTTCTGGGAGACACTTGACAACTAAATATTTATCTAGCAACAGTGGGGTCTTTTTAAAAGTGTTAATGTGATGTGGTAACCATCTGTTATCTCACTGACAGCACCTTTTACATGAACACCAGTCTTTACTGTGTGAGAAGGCATGTGTGTTAAATTGGCTTCTCCTCCTGTTCTCCCCGGCCTGTAATCCATCATGTGTTATGTAAGAGTGATGGAAGGACGCATGAGGGCTGTGAGACACCTTCAGCCTGGGGACTTCACTTCAGGGTAGAGATCAGCTATGAGCCTGCTGAGCGCTCACAGGAAGAAGGAGTGAAGAGAAGAGTCAGGGATCAGTAGTTTGCTTTTCAAATCACTCGTCTATAGACCACTTCACTTTTAGAAGACAGTCACGGGTAAACTTCACTTTACACATCCATCCTGCGCTTACCAGTGTGTGGCATTTAATACATCTTAAAGCCAGTGCACATAACCACCAAGTGCGTGCACATGATATGAGAGCACAGAGAGTCAAAATGGTGTGTGGAAAATGCACGAATGCAGTCCCTTCCTGCGACACTGGCTCACTCGTCCAGTGGACAACGTGTGCAGGGATGGACTGGATGGTGACTTTGCTTGGGCTGAGGGAACCATAAACGATGGTCATCATGTTGTGACCACGTCAAACTTTATCTAGCAGGCTCACAAACATATGCCTGGATTCTGGCTGCAGTCCGGAGCCCCCGGCGAGGGGCTCACTGAAGACGGAGCCAAGGCTACAGGAGACAAATCCCAAGTTGGGAAAATGATGTTCATTGGAACAAAAAAAGTATTTTGGCTCTAGTTCTACTGACCTTTAAACAAGCCTGAAGAAAAAGAGAACAAGTTGTTATTTAAAAAAAAAAAAAAAACGTTCTGCCCATCTGATAAAGAGCCTCGAGCTTTAGTCTCAGACGCCGCTACAAACACATGTGTTTACAGTTTATTCATGTCTAGCACACATATTGCCAAGGGAGAGACAATAGGTCTAAATCTTTACCATCTGCCTATGGATCTTGTTGGCAGCATTCCTACGGTAGAGAGTAACCTGAGCTTTGAAAAGACCATACACACTCATCTGGCATCTCGTGTATTTTATAAATTCTAATGCATCAAGGCTGATTTGCCTGGAGGCAGCTATACTGAGGAACAGTCTGCAGCCGGAGACAGTGATATTGTGAGGAAAGGGTCGAGTGGGAGAAGGGGCTGGCAGGGTCTAGTTGAACGTCTTTGTTTGCCAACCATCTGCAGCCTTGGAAGTAAGAGAGACATTAAGAAGGGTAAGGAGAGGACGAACTATGCGTTGCCACGTTGGGTTTGGGAGATGTGTCTATCAACCTGCCACAAGATTACAAGAAGGTATTTAGGGAAGAACGGCCAATGTGTATAATAACAACGCTTTAGTGAGCTCTGTGGGGGTCATCTCTTTTCACTTGGTACAGAAAGTTCTCCTGGAGCTGGGACAAAGCCTGCTGCACTACAGCAGGGTAAATGCTTTCAAAGAAGACACTTCAGACTTCACTTATGGGCTGTCAGCCTGTTTAATACCTTACCTCTAGCTGCCTGCATACTTTACTTGACCTATATCAGATGAGCTTAAGTAGCCTACCTCCTGTCTCGCTTGTTTCAACCGATATACATTCAGGGCCGAAGCAGCTTTTAGCATTGATTTTTAGGCAATTACATCAATTAATATAGAAGCTATTGAAAAGATATGAGACTATTTGATAAAGAAACTGCTGATGTTTTCATTAAAGTAATCATATGTACATTTAGGGAGATAAAAATCAGATACACAAAAAGGTGTACAAAGATGTTGTTTAGCCTAGTTCTCGTGTTATAGAGGGAACACTCAGCAGTGACTGAAGAAGTCTTCATCTGGAGCGACTAAAGAGTAAAAGCCCTGTGGAGAGGCCGTGCTACTCAACCAGGCCAAACCACAAACCACCAGTTAAATGGGGATAGTGATACCACATGTGTGTTGACTAATCTCCAGTGTTGCAGGTGTTGTCAAGTCGGCAGTGTGACTGCTCTGAGAACAAGTTTCAGCTCTGCAACAGAAAGGCCTCTCCTTGGCTCCAGTGGTCTCCTCAAAGAGCGATGCCAAACCACAATCTGAAAGCAATCCGATCCACTCACTTATTTGAGGTAAACAAATACAATCTGCGTCACCTCTGTGGCTGCACCTGCCTGGGCCTTGCTCTGCAACAACAGGAAGACCAGGCCAGAGATTTCCCTCAAGTTAAATGAGATAAAGATTGGAAGAAATTGGACATGTGTGATTGGCGCAGAACACCATTTCCTAGCGTGGTGCTGAGTAAAGTAAAATAAGTCATGTTTGTTATTGCCAATGCACCGCCGGATCCTATTTCCATCTATCTTCATCTGGTCTTTAGGTTTGGGTCCAGAATGTCCACGTTAAAGATCACACCCGGGGGATAGCTGGGGGGGTTTCTCCAGAGTGAGGAAACCCCTAAATCAATGCTTAGTCTTGTTTAAAGAATGTTGATTCCACAGTGTTGAGACTCAAGCATCATTTCTCATTCAATGAGCTGCTTCTACAGCAGAATGGACCTTGCTCACATCGAGGGATGCTCCGAGCGGACAGTTTGGGGCCGATCGCCGGAATCAGTATCGGCCGATACCATCGCCGATCCGATCGAGTGGACGGGGGCTATGGGGACCTTCCATTTAAAGTGATGTTTAAAACTCTGTTAATGGGGCATCTTCACTGGCGCTCACAAACAACATAATTATTACATTCAAATGAAGTACGGTACATTATTCAGGTTTACATTCACTTTGGAGAATAACACGGGAGAGATGAGCGGAAGCGTCTCTCTCTCCCCTCTCTCTCTCCCCTCTCTCTCTCTCTCTCCTGTCAGTATCATCTCATGCAGCTCACTGATCCAGTAATGAGTGACCCGACAGTGAAGAATAAACATATGTATAACTAGTTTATCTTGTTCCAGAGGTAGATCAACAAGCTAAGTGTGTTCTAACTCTTAGTGTGTGTGTGTTGCTCCGCTCACCGGTCTGTCACAGCGGGCGGAGCTGCAGGATTTCTGCTTCACACACGATGCATTCCGCTATTTTATTCTCCTTTTCGACGCCTTCAAATACTGCCAGACTGGTGAAGCCATTTTGGCGAGCTTGTTTTGCCGCGCAGAGAGAAAAGCGCCTTGTATTTTACGTCATGTGATCGGCTCTCCTGATCGGCCTTTATAGAGAGAACCGATCGATCGGCAGAGAGTGAGCATCGGCCGATATCGATCGATCAGAGCATCCCTACTTACATCTGTGAGCTGCACACTTTAGTAAATGTAAACTAAAAAGGTTGTTTTCAGAGCGGACTCAGTCATGTGAGCTGTGCAACACCATCTCACAGCAAGAACACCGACTGCTGCACATGAACCTGCAGTTTGGACCCCGTTTACACGAGAACAAAACGGGTTGGATCCGCATAGTTTCTCTTGCGTACAGCCCTTTCATTTACACAAGGCCGTAACAAAACGATAGAAACGGACCCCAAGAACGATAACGGGTCCCAAGGTGGATAGATGTGCAAACGAAACGCTCTGGGGGGTCAAACGGCTCCGTGTAATCGCCTCTATACGATCATTTCCTGAAAAAATAACGATAGCCCCGCCTCCCCCCGCCTCTTATACTCGCTGCTTTTGGTGGATTTTGTGGCAGAAGTTACAGCGCCAGTTACAATCCCGGCATATGTACTGCAGCGTTTCCAGCGTTCTCGTGTGAACAGACACGTCAAATGAAACAAATACGTGTGAACGGAATCCTTTTTTGAGAACGCATACTGTGCATAAACGCAAACGTTCCCGTGTGAGCAGCAGCTAAGTCTCAGATCATTAAAAAGAGAACGTGCTGTGCGTGCATGACCACATTGAGACAGGACTGAACCCATATGAAAAACGTCATACAAAGTGCACTCTGATAAGTGTATGATTTCAAATGTAACAGTTTTAAATGACTACAAGCTGCCCCATTACATCTAAATCACACCATCTTAAACTCACCACTGGATATCATTTCTGGCTTAAAAGAACCCAGACAGACCAACTCTAAACAAAAGAGCTTGAGGCTAACAATTTTTGAGGCAACATTTGTGGGAATGTAAGAAAAACATTCCATATAACTGCAGGAGAAATTGTCGTTCCTAACCAGCGATAAGGCAGTCAATCTCCCTGCTATCCGAGCATGTGGCTGTCTGTGTGTTCACCTATTTATGTATTAAATGTTGCATGTGGGTATTGTTGGGGAAATATTTTCCAAGGCCCATAACTTTGACCAAGTGTATCAGTTCAAACTGTCCTGACTGAGCACAGCCACCGGTAACCTTGGCTGCTGTGCTCTCAGTGTTCTGTCTCCCTGTTCCTGCCTGTTGGCGTCAGCTGATAGAGGTGTTATCATTCTATCTTGTTCTGCAGCATGTTGATTATTCTCTCTGAACTAGCTGAACGCATGGGTCTGGGGTAGAGTTCTTCAGATTTGATTGTGGCATCTCAAACGTGTGGTCAACCCGTGACATGTTTTGTCAATCCTCCGCCCGAAACTCCAAATACACCGTCAGTGTTCGCCATCTAAGCTCCAGCTCTCCCCGTGTCTCTCTGAGTCCTGACTCCTATTGCTTCAGAAGTTTCCCTACAGGGATATTGGATTTCATGGTGTGGTGTTTCTGTGTGTGGTTGTGACTCACCATCCAAGGCAGCTGGGGGGCCCTGCTGCACTCCAGGATAGGGAGCCTGTGGTTGGGGAGGCGCCACCGGCTGAGGAGCTGCAGAGGAGGAGTTGATGCTGTCAGGTGTTCCTGAACGCTCCTCTAGTGACAGCGACGCTGGGGGAGCTGCTCGGACGAGGATGAGGAAAAAAGGTTACAGCGATACACTGAGACAAAACACAAACGCATCAAAGCCAAGGGTCTTCTATTTGATGCAGTTTGCTCAGGTGCAATACCTTGGGCATGGTCCTCACTCAGTCCAAAAGCGGAGATGACATTCTTGCTGACCTCGTCCTGGTTTTTTAAGGGGTCAAAGGCCGACATGCTGGCCGCGCTGACTGGAGTGGCGTGTTTCACAGCCTGCTCTGCTGCCATCAGTTTGCCTTCACGTCCGTCCACTGAATCTAGAACCACAGACCTTTAGGAACCAGCTGAGTCCAAGACACATTTTGGCAACAAGGCAATGCATGTACAGTATGCAACATTTTGAGATCATTTGAGTTAACAAAAAACATTAACACCAACATTTAGTACTAAAGGTACGAGTGCTACAGCCTCATTAAGACCTTGATTACACTCCTGCATTAGACTCAGAAAAACTAATCCAACTGTTTGCAGACTACAGATCACTCCCCATTTACTGTTTACAGACAAATAACTTATTCAGATGTTATTAAAAAAGTTACAGCTCACAAAAATGAAAAATGGCAGCACAACGTTTTTCGGACAACAGTTATGATAACACATGGAAAGGGTGTCTGTGTGCAAGTCTGTATTCCCACAATCAAACTGGACTAAACCAGTTCATATTCAAACAAAAGCTAGTTGTTAAATTATTCCATCATCACTGACCCTTATAAACTCAAGTCTCACTCTGGTACCAGTATGCCTGTGGGATCTTAAATGTTGGCAGTCAGCATGTGATCAAAGGTTTGACAGGGGTGTCATAGGGTGTCACAGGGGAAGAGTGATCCCCATCAGTGGGATAACAGACCTTACTGAAGGTTTGTGATCTAAAAAAATAAAACCCAAAGACAAATCAGACTGCCTGGAGTATGCATGTGAAAATATACTATAGCCTAGACGGCAGTGTGGCTCTTTGATGTACACTACTGTTCAGAAGCTATGAGTTTTCATGTAACGACCATTAAAACACACTTTCGGAAAGACTGCAAATCAATCAAGAAATGCAAAGTAAACATATTTTTGTAGTAAAACAGACAGTGTTTTCTTACAAGGCTGATAGATTTGGGAGGGATGAAACCCCTCTTTAATGGTCACACATGCAGAGCACACAGCACACACAGTGAAATGTGTTCTCTGCATTTAACCCATCCTAGTACCAGGAGTCTAGTACTAGGAGCACTGATACTAAAAGGCTGATACTGATATCCAGTTTAAAAAATCCAACCAAAAACCTAAGGATATGGATCCTTTACATTTGTGACCTAGTAGGACATTTAATAAATGAAAAATCAATCTGTCAGTGCTCTCTGGTGGACAAACTATGTAATGACGACACGGAACCATTTCTGCACAGCAACTTCTAAAGGCCAACTTATACACCGATACCGATATAATCTAATAAAGGTTGACTTGTTGGTCTGCCTCTAAAGTGTGTGTGTGTGTAGGAGGGGTGGTTACCACTGTCCGGTGCTGTAGCAGCCAGGCCCGGCTCGGTTGGGGGCTCCAGGCTGTCCAGGAGGTTGTTGACTTTATTCCTGAGCTCAATGAGCTCCCTGCGCAGATACTTCACTTGACTAGACTCCAAAGGCCGCGGCTGACCGTTCACTGCAGATAACGGGAGATAAAGGAAAAGGAAAGCAGTGAGCAAAGTCAAACATGAGATTAAGCATTTCTCCATGTCCGCACAGTCAAATCCATCTGTGTGTAAGACCTCAAGGAAAGTGATTGATTCCTGATGGCTTTTACAGAGGACAACAATCCCCAGTTCATATCTTTACTCTCCTTATCGTTATCTCACGTCTGATCTCATTAGATACTATCATTTCTCACTTGGAGTAAAGTATTCAGGATCTGAGTTATAGCCATGACTTATTGATTCGATTTGTTTGATCTTTTAGATCAGGGGTGGGGAACCTCCGGCCCCCGGGCTGTATACGGCCCGCGAGACCATTTGGTACGGCCCTCGAGGTAATTTATAAAAAATTAAAGAAATCTAGACCGCAAAAAAATTAAACAAGTGAGTGCCTGTTTTTCCTGGCTAAGGACCAAGGTCAAGGGTCCTTGAACACAACACGATCCTAACGTGTCATCAGGTAGTGGTATATGTCTCGTCTGACAGGGGTGTAGTTCTGACGGAGAGCACCAGAACTCCGCTCCGGGCTGGGACTTCACAAATTGCAGTACCCATAAGGAGCCGTACACATGCCGCAGTTTGTGCGTGGCTGTGTCTTTAGTTGAAAGCCCAGTGGCGATCTGTTCATCTGTCATACTGATCATACAGTCAATAACGTTGTTGTTATTAGCATCTGGTTAGCTAGCTATGCTAACGAATATGAGAAGCTTTTTCTCCAACCAGTGAGGTAAAGGCACATCTTTATATGATCATTATAGTTATAAAAAAATAAGAAAATAAAGTAAACAGGTATAAAATACTATATGACAGTAAAAAAAAAAGTTGTTATTAATAAAGAAGAATACAGTTTGCAAGGGGAGTGATTTGTAAAATATCCATAAAGAAAAAGAATATCTGCTTCCAGTTCTGTTTCATATGGATGTTGAGAGAGGTATCCATAGATCTCTTAATGTTGCTCTCAAAGTGCACCAGATTGATGCTTTTAACTTCAACATTTAAAAAAAAATCTTCCCAGGGGAGCATGCCCCCGGACCCCCCTAGAGGAGGTGAGGTCCACCCCCTACTTAAAAAGGAAACTATTTGCACACATCTTGTGTCCATATCTTTCTGTTTTGGTGGTCATGCCACACCGTGCACGTGCATGCATGCGAGTCATGGTAAGATATCTGGATTCAGAGGTTGCTTTTTCTTTGCACAACATGAAAGAAAGAAGAAATGAATGGGCTGTGATTTTAGTATTTTTAAGCAGAGGTCAATCATTTGTACGGCCCTCGGAGGATGTTGTAGAAATTGAAATGGCCCTTGAGAGGAAAAAGGTTCCCCACCCCTGTTTTAGATGGACACATTTCACTATACATCATGATTAACATTTGGGCTGAAAGTCAAACTGTAAAATAGGGTCTTCAGCAAAAACTGTTTATTACAGTAACATTTGCAAATTCAAAATAAACAGTGTTTGGAAACTCATAATTATCCAGTTCATTGGTCAGATGGAACGGCGGTTCATTCCACACTAAGTATGTGGCAATTATGAATGATGACTAGTTGCAAATCTGACTCCACACTGTGAATACTTGGCATTACTGAGATCATCTATCGGTCACATGGTTAAAACCACAAAGCCATTTGCAAAAGCAGCCAGGCTGACAGAGAGCTTTATTATTACCAGCTAAACAAAAGAGCTGGGTTTTCGTGCTAACTTAATGAAATTGAAATGTTGCTATCTAACCAATAGGTCAATTATTCCATTTCCAATCTGCTCTAAACAACACAGGAACAAGGTCTTCACAATCTTTGACACTTTGTGACCTGCACCACGTAAGTCATTCAATACTTTCCCAATTGTTATTATCCCCACTCTAAAAGTGACTGGGGAGTGTAATGTCCAAGAAGGATTTTGAGATTAGTGACCGCCGGACATTCTTTTCTCACGTAAGTGTCTGTGTTACGAGAGGATAATGCTGAGCAGGGATGCAGTGGGTCATGAGTTCCTCTGTGAGACACAGGCTGCCACAAGACTCTGGCTACTCTTCCTTGTTTTGCATTTCGACCCGTTGAAGAAAATTCATTCCACATGAGGTTATTATGCATGTTTGTTTTTGAAATAAAAGCTGAAATCTTGCAGATTAACCTCTTATAACTGCAATTACAGGAGAACAAACTGACGGGAAGCAGAGAACAGGAAACAACATCATGTTGCCATTATATCCCAGAGTAGAGTGAGTGCACATTTCACTTTTGAGTTTAAAAATGAGTCAACATTATAACATTTGTAAAAACAAGTACATGGTGTGCTATGACTTGCAAGTCTTTTTTTCCCGTAGCTGATATCAATATTCTGTTGAATCGTTATCTTAAAAGTTGACTTTCCTGCGTATGTTCCTCTACTGGTTATTCTCTACCACAATATTTCCGTGCAGGAAGGAACACAATCAGATTCTACGCTTTCCAAAAGTCAAACACTGGGGAAATAATCCTGTTTTTAAAATGATTCACAGGAAATAGAGTAATTCATGAACATGAATACAAAACACATGTAATATGAAATGGGAGCCCGGAGACATAATCAGGGAAAACAACAAGTTGTTTTTGGTCATTTACAGAATCAGATGAAGAAGTGATTATGGCCTGAAGTTGGCCAGTATGGAGAGAATGGATTGAAAGAAAACAGTCACAGATGGCTTGTTTGATCAGTATAATTGGGATGTGCTTCAGCCACCTGCGACCCTACGGATAAACAGCTTAAATAAATGGGTGGAATATACTTCACCTTCAGATCCAGTTAATATTAAGGTTAAAAAAAAACAGACAGAAAACACAATTTACTTATAAAGCTGCATAGATTTGCCATATATGACATCTATTTACCAGGCGCACCTTATTTGTTCAAGTATTCCTATTCATACAACGATCAAAATCATATTGTAGATCAAGTATTATTAACTGTGTAACACCTAATGCAACGTGTTATTACTTTAAAAAGAAAAGAGGTGTTAACCTGACATGTTAGGGCGGGGCTAAGCGGTTGTTTGGTAAATATGATTAATTCTTCTCATGCCCATGTCAGCTGGCCTGGTGCATATTTAAAATGTCAGTAAGGAACCAATATAACTGGAAAACAACCATCTTGTGCCTGTCATGTTCTTTGCTTGCTCGACAGGTGCTAAGAAACGAACAGAAATGTCCAACCCAAATGATTAAGAAGGGAGTGAAGACAACTTTCCTTCAGTCGGAGAAGAGCTGAGGTTTGTTGTTTGAAACCTCAGCTGGACTGCCCTCCAGTGACTGGTTGAGGTAACAGCTGATTAAAGACATCTTGATCTACAATTGATCATTATCACGGTTTCACATGATTTAAGAAATCCAGAGGCTTGAAGTTTCGATTCCTTAAGGAAAAGTTCACACACAACGCGCGGGCGGATGTCTTTTGATCGGTAAGAGAAAATGCTTTAATATCTTACCAAACAAAGTCAGTTTGAGTATTCTACTGCACTGGATGGCGAAGGAGAGGTCGGAGCTGTCAAAAATGGTGATGAGGTCATCATCTAGAAAGAGGGAAATGAAAGAAACGATGATTATCTCTGCCAAAAATAAAGATTACGTCGTCAAGTTATCAGTAACAGCCACATAAACTTGGTTTTAAAAATAAGAGGAAAACGTCAACAATCACATTTGTGACCCTTGAGACCAAGGAGGACAAATGGCCCTGGATGTCCTGACTCACCTTCATCCTTGTATTTGATGGTAACCTCGTCGTTACTCTGCAGCTTTCCCCTGAAGACACGTTGCATCATCAGCACTAGCTCGTCGTAAGTAATGTCTTCGTTGTGGATTGGGATGCGTCTGATGTCATCGCCCAACTGGGCTTTAATGATCAGCTTCCCGCTTAGGTCCAGCTGGCCGTTCATGGTGTCGTCCGACCTCTTCTGCTCCCACCACTAACAGGGTCAGAGGAAAGGTAGACAACTTACTAAACAACAAGCCTGATGTCCTAGCGTCTTGTCTACTTTCTCAATGCTTAATGGAAGCGCGAATGACATTTTGGGAACAGCTAAGTTGGACTGACTTTGATTACTTGTTGACTATTAAAGAAGTACGGTTTTTATTCATAAAGTTGATTGAAGGTTACCAAAAACTAAAGTCATCAACAGCATCAGTGTTAACGGACAATAGTGTAATGCTGAACCCCACTAGGACCGCAGGGTTAAGGTTAAAAGAATGACTCACTCTGCTTAGTATTGAAAGATCTCACTTGTGCACGAAATAAAATAACATCAGAATGATCATTATATTCAACTAGAGGGCTTAGAAAGCACTGGGTCTGTGTTATCAGGGTAGGCAAAGTGGTTGTTGAAAGCGGTTTCTATTTAAAAGGCGATTGTTACATTGGCAAGGGATATGGAATCATGTTCAAATGAGCAGATCCTATTTGTGGTCTTATCTCTCTGAACAGAGATCAAGGGAGAAAGAGAACTTCTGTCTACTAAACATTTAATTTTAATAGTCTAACTCAATCTTTAACAAACCGTCTATCTCCCTAACGGGCAGTGATGTGATTTCTAAAGTTTGTTTATACATAATTGAATCCAATCAAGAGTATTAATATGCAGTAACAACATCACACAGTGTCCTTGTACTGCAGAGTCTAAGGGTCAAACATCACCCTGTGAGGTGGCAAAGATAACTATGATATTACAGACTTTGACCCAAAATATTAACCAGTTTGATAAGATAATCACAGCTTTCAACTATGAGTATTGGATCTTTTCGAAACACATCATTTGATCATTTACAAGCAAAATAGGTGAAACACACAGATTAAGTTTGTTATGCAATCCAACATATGCAGTTTCACATTCAGCTAGTCGAGCCTAAACAGCTTGTGATCAATGAACGTCTCTCAGTGATCGTGTGTAGCAGTGGTGGATAATAACAAAGTGCATTTAAGTACAATTTTGAAGTACTTTTACCTTACCTGAGTATTTTCAGTATATGCTACTTTATACTTCTACTCCACTGCATTTTAGAAGCCAATATTGTACTTTTTAGTCCACTACATTTATTTGACAGCTTTAGTTACTTTTTAGATTTATACTATTAGCTTATACAAAATATAAATATACATTAAATTATTTATAAGTTATATTTATAGGTTAGGATATCCAGCAGCAGTATACAGCTATTTAAATAAGCTCCAAATGTACCAGCTATGATAAAAACACATTCATAATCATATAAGTAACCTATATAATATATAGATGATTAGGAGCACCTTTATTCTTGATACTTTAAGTATATTTTGATGCTGATACTTTTTTACTTAGGCAATATTTTTGAATTCAGGGCTTCTTACTTGTAATAAAGAACGACGCGAATGTAGTATTGCTTATTTCACTTACAAATCTGAGTACTTCTTCAACTGATATGTAGTGAGCAGTTGGATTTACTATGATGTTTGGTACTTGGGTTCAACGCTGGACAATAAACAGTGAATTTAATTCCAGAGATGCTACGGCTTTCACTCTGCTAGCCAGATGAATAATTAGCCGGATGCTAGGGATTGTGTGGTAGCTAACATTTAGCATACTGTTATGTTTAGTTGGGGTTACGACAAACTGGTTTCTACCAAAAGTGGCTATACCAAAGGTTGATGACAACGTTTGGTAACTTTAGATCTGATTTAAACGTTAAAATGGTCACTGAAGTGCGGCTAAAGCTGATGGTAACAGACGCTCATTCGCAGAGTCATCTGTCAGTGGCCCATAAACATAACCAGTGACTGCTAACTAGGCCGTTTCATCACTGCCCTGTCAATGGTGTCATTAAAAACTGTAAATGCGGAGTTAAAAGCAATAGTATATTTAATATTTAATTTCATTGCAGTAAAATAACTATCATTACTTTCACTTTCCAGTAATCGGTCGGCATCAAGCTGTTTCCTGGGTAACTTGCTACATTTAAATGGCACTCTGAGCTAACGTTAGGTAAACCGGCATATTTTTCAACAAAGTAAAATAACGACTTTGTCTTTCGTAAGAATAGAAAAAAAAGCCAGTGTCAGTTATTTTCGTATGTAACTTCCTATGAATAAGACTCGGCACCTGTTTGGGCGAGATGCCTAAGCGTTAGCTCGATGCGTAGCTAAATTAACATTACTAGTTGCTAGCTAGCAAGCTAACCACATAGCTAGCTTGCTAGCAACAGACCACTCAAACAGAGAAAGGATGGAAACTGCTGTGTGGTTTAAACTACTTCATAACATGCCTGAACCATAAACACAAGAAGGTATTTTACCTGAATCAGACGACTTGGCCGCGCTGTGTTTCACAGGTTTCCCTAAACCCTGAAATGAATATATTTTAGCTAGCCTAGCTAGACCCGGGTACCAGCATCAGGAAGTGTCCAAGCCTCCAAGACTGTCAACGTCAACCAGTACGTGGCATTCATCATGCGCATGCGCAGATGATCTGGATCAAAGTGCGTTGTGACCGTTGTGACCAGACACTGTGCCTGTGATTGAATCACCTAATTGTAATGTTCAGTGCTGTAAAGCAGAGCTGGGAGAAGTACTCAGATCTTGTACTTAAGTAAAAGTGGAAGTACCATAGTGTAGGAATACTCTGTTACAAGTCAAAGTAAAAAAATGTTACAGATGTATGTAAAAAAGTATTAGCATCAAAATATACTTAAAGTACCACAATAAAGTAGTCATTATGCAAATGTACTCAATTCAAAATGATATATTTTATATTTTGATAATACTGATTGATGCATTAATGTATTTATCAAAGCTGGTAAAGGTGCAGCTAGTTTTAATTACTTAGTATGCTGCAGGGTAGCTAGTTAATGTTACTCCTGGTGTAACTAAAGTCTTCTTAGTTTTAAGTGTGTTACACCACTGGTGTAAAGTAACTAAGTACATCACTCAAGTACAGTACTTAAGTAGCCTACAAAGGTGCACTGGGGACGCTGGGGACATGTCCCCACAACTTTTTGAAAAGGCCAATTTTGTACCCACCACTTTTTAAAAGTATAACTTATACATGTTCTGAAAAAGAACGTGCACAAAGAAATGTAATAAAAAAGAACACTGGTTTAGTGTTTGCAGCAAACCATCACACACACTTCTGTGGAGATTCTCTCCAGCATCCTCAATAATACACTGAATAAACGGGCAGTGTGTTAAGAAGACATTTCTTGAAAAAGATATCCAGTAACACGCTTTATAATGCATATTTTATTCTGAAACACAGGAGTAATGTGCTGTCTTTGATGCTGAATGAGAAAACATGAAAATATATCAGTACAGGCAGCTATTCTTATCACCATCTCTATGTTTTAATAGCTGAAATAGATTCTGGAAAGGAGGTAATATGAGAGGTAGACTTACAGAAGAAACAGCATCAGCACATCTGTAGCAATAAACCTAGTTCCTTTAAAGGTAGAGTCAGCAATTCTAATCCAATATATTTTTGTCAAATTCAGCAAAAACCTCCTCCTTGCTAGAAATATATATTCAGTGTGTGCTGAAAACAAATCTGGTGTTTGTACACAGCCCTGGCTCTGTAAATGGTATACAAAACATGTCTCACTCCCAGTTGCAATTCTTGAATTCACTTCAGACTTCACATAATTCTTAGAGTGATTACTTAACATTCCTTTTCCTAATTTACCAGTTTCTTAGTTTAGATTCAAGCTAATGATGAAGTGGGAAAAGTAGAAGGCATTCTATGTTTATGGGTGTTGCTTTGATGCCACGCCTGATTGTGTCTTCTTGCCACTCAAAATAAATTATGATGAACAAAAATAAAACAAGTTTTAACAAATAATAAATAAGCCAGGTTCCTGTACAGAAGAAACTGGTTTCTAATGTATCTTGTTTCATTAAATTAATTAATTATAAATAGACTTAAATAAGATTCATAAATTAAGTTAAAAACACAGTTTTTTCCCAGTCACAGCTTTTTCACTCGATTATTTCTTCTTCTTTTCCTGAGTGGAGTCAAACCAAGAGTCTAACAGCTTCTTCATGTAATATAACTGCCAGCCGTGTACTTGAACAGCAACCACCATGATGAGATACATAACAGTCACTGCAGAGAAGCCGAAAATGAAGCGGTAGGCCTTTCCATGGCGGTAGAGCTGCTGTGCCACAGGAAACATCTCCATTCCACCGTAAATGAGTGGTGCCACAGAGAACAGCCCTGCGCTGATCATGGATAAGACCAGGTAACTTATATTGTTCTTTGGAAGGGATAGGGCACTGCAGAACAGAGGCAGGAGGCTGAGCAGGTAGGGGTACTCCCACTGGTACGGCATGGACACTATGTCATGGGACACTAGGTTGAAGTGGCTGACAGTCACTTGTGCCGCCACCAGCAGCCAGAGCAGGAAATGGACCAGGTTTAACTTCCGCACCTCTGACTTCATGGGAGCACTTTAAAACCGATAACAGATAAACAAGGTGTTAGTGACAGTAACAACAAGTATGGCTATCAGAAATACATGACAGGTACTTGCCTCATCTGGTATTGTGGGACCGACACCCTCTCTTTGTACTTGAATTCACTTCCATTGGTGCCACCTGGTCTGAGACCAGCACGTGATGTCATGTTGAGGCAAACCTAAAGACAAAACACATTTTATTTCAGCAACCAACACTTGACAGACCTAAACCAACAATCATTTTTTTAAAATTATTTGTTCCATATTATGTTTGAAAATAATATGAAAAAACCCATGACAATCTCATAAATTACAAAGTGATATCAACAAGGTGCTTGTTTTTTTACAGCAGCCCAAAGCCAATATATTTTTGAAGATATTCAAATGTATATCATTTATATTAATACATCTGCAAATCCTCACAACAGGAAGCTGGATTAGACGTTTGGCTTGAAAATGACTCAGCCCAAACGACCAATTATCAAGATAGTTTATTTGACTATTTAATGATTCCAGTATTTGCTCTAGACCCAAACCTAACATTGTATACTGTTAGCCTGCTCATTTTAACTACATAATGAGACTGGATTAAATGGCAGGTGTTACAACACAGACACGATGCTATCAGAAGAGAAAATCAAGTTAGAAATGACATCAAATCAACCACATAGTACGTGAGACCAATCTGATTTTCTAATAACAAAGTGCTACCAGCTATTAAAAAAAACAAGAGTAATTAGAGGCAGATTAGTTGGGCTGTTATATCAAAGCAGGCTAGCGTGTTAGCTGCTGTTGCTAGCTAACCTAATTCAGTATAACCTTTCAACAGATCTAGTTACGTTTTGTAGCTTACGACTGGCTTGTTTCTATATTTAGCAAAAACAACACAGTGTGACACCATTTCAAATCTTAAAAGCTAACAATGCTTACCCTTACTGCTGCGTATTTCCGGAAGGTTTGGAAGAGCTCGTTGAATGAATCTGGACTAACAAAAGATGTGGTGACAGATGTTGCAAACCCCACTGCGCATGCGCTGTAGTCGATTAACTCCCCCCCCGCAGCATCAGCATCTCGTCTCACAGCTGTTACCAGTAATGGAAAGTAACTAAGTAGATTTACATTACAAAAGTACTGTACATTAGCACACGTTTGTGGTACTTGTACTTTACTTGAGAATTTCAATTTTTGCTACTCCACTACATCTTAGACGTAAATCGCGTACTTTTACTTTTAATTTATTTAATAACTGAAGTTACTTTGCAGATTTGGATTAATGATAGGAAATATAATGAACACTTAGGTAAGCCTATAGTTACACCTGGAGTAAATTCACAAGCTACCCTGCAGCATACAAAGTAATTAAAACTAGCTGCACCTTTACGAGCTTTAATAAACACATTAATAAATCAATAATAATAATCAAAACATATAATGTATATTATTATGGAATGGGCCAATCTGCATAATGAGTATTTTTACATTTGGTACTTTACCATTTTGATGCTAATACTTTGGTAATTTATTTAAGTAACATTTTAATTGCAGGACTTTTACTTGTAACAGTATTTCTACACTCTGGTACTTCTACTTTTACTACAAGATCTGAGTATGGCTCCCAACTCTGGTAACAAAGTACATTTACACAAAAAAAATGTGGTACTTGTACTTTACTTGGGTATTTTCATATTACGATACTTTATACTTTTACTTCATACATTTTTTTTGGCAAATGTTGTACCTTTTACTCCACTACATTTATTTGAAATGTTTAGTTACTTGTTAATTCTTACATTGAGCAAAAACATTTCAACCATATATTCTTTTTATTTAAACATTTTTTATTTAGAAAAACAACATGGTAACAAAACACGCGATAACAAAAGTGAAAAATTAAGACATTAAATCTTTGGTTACAACGACAATATTAGCACCGTGATAAAATAAGAAATATACATTTAGTTTTCCTTTAAAAGTTGTCATGCTTTTTGTCCTTGTCATAGCATGCAAGGGATCGGCAGATTAAATAATAAATTATTGACATAACCATTCTTATGAATTGCTGCGACATTCAACACTTGCTTTGAGTTAATTGTGATAAAAATGTATTTGTATTTTCTTTAAACCTGGCAGCAAGACGTACCAAATGAAGCTCACCAAGGGTGCTGTTACAACTAAAAAATGATTAATCTTACAAAACAGTTACAAAATACAATCAGTTTAATTTTAAATAAAAAGAGTAAGTAAGAATATAGTTCATTTGAATTTATTCCCAACATGATTTCGCTCTGAAGGAAACCTAAATGCAGAGTTATTTGATCATGTTGGTAACCGAATGAAACATATAAGCCGTATACTGTTTTTTGTCGTCTTTAATATATAGCGTAGGGAGTGGTTTTCATAGGCCAGGGCAATATGGTATGTTAGTTTGACCTTTGCACTTTTGCACACACATTTTGTTTCTTTACACCCATATACCTGTACGTAAAAACTAAAACATAAGATCAATATTACATTCTTACCTATTGAATCTCACTCATGGGAGCAATTGTCAGTCAGCCACATATATCATGGGTGAGCATATTTTTTGCCATAAAATAATTCACCACCAATACCAGTCGGCCCTATTATGCTGAGGCTTATACAAGTGATATAGGTTGCTCCCACATTGTAATTTGCAAATGTAATTATTGTTGGTAATCCACATTGGGGATTAAGAGATTGGTCCATGATAAATCTGAATTGCTGGTTATGACCACAAATGTGTTTACCTCCAAAACCTATACAAAATGATTTAATGTAAACACATTACTTTTTCATTTCCTATAAATCATTTCAGATGCTTGCAATTATCATACATTTATATTTATTATGAATGCATGCACGCTTTAAATGTTGTACTGTAATGAATAAACCATCATGTTTTGAAATATTTTCACATTCGTCACCACAATGGGTAGCTGCCAGTTTTGAAGAGGTGCAGGAACAAAATGTGGCTTTGCGTAACTAGAATTGGTTTGTTTTAGTTTTATTTTGCATACTCTTCACATGTACCCTTCTTCCCTTTCATATGTTTGTACAAAATGCAAATCGTTTTTTTTCTCTTCTTTTAATGCCTTTTTATATATTCTATTATATTTTCAAAGCTGTAAAAGAAAGAAACATTACTCTCCAAATTATGTTGCTATAAGGCTATAAAGTATAACAGCTGCTGCACATACAAACCTTCAGGCTTCTGATTTGTCCTCTCATCTCTGCTGATGAGATCAATACTTTGTTGACTTACCATTATATAAGACTGCTAAGTCTTTGGTGGTTTATAATAATGTTTATATTATACAAAATAGACTCCCACTTTGATCTCATAGAAGTACCTCTATCTCTGTAGTTTGTGGTTTCACATTGGATATAACAAATATCCAGAGAATGAGGAGTGCACATACTGTCCAGCATAAAGTCCTGAGGCCTGATCTGAGGGCAGCTGAATATACACAGTGTCCCCTGGTTGTAGAGGTAGTACTGCACTTCCTGATGCTTGATCTAAGAAACCCTTTTTGTATTCATCATATGTATACATCACTGGCTCATTGTTCCTCATCAAAGCCACCCAGACATTAGCTCCTTTGCAATGAACGTGGTAGGCAAAGTAATAAATGCCGGGCATGTCACAGGTGAAGATTCCTGTTTCTGGGTTGTAGTTTTGGCGACCATTGTACAAGAGCTTGTCGAAGACGACTGGAGTGCCCACAGGTGGAAAGGGAGTGGTTATTACAGCTGTGAACGCTGGCATTTCCAGCCCACTGGCCCCCATTGCTTCTGCCCCGTTGCCTCCATACTTTCCCTTCTTTCCATAGCCGCCAGTCTTAACACCATCTAGTTCAGGGCCCATTTGAGAGAGCACTCCAGCGAACTCAGGGGACAGACCCGATGCACCAGTTGGGCCTGGTGGTCCAGGGAGGCCAGGCTGACCACGTTGTCCAGCTGGCCCTGATGGCCCCTCTTTCCCTTGGGGTCCTATGGGACCAGGAAGACCTGAATTTCCCTCACCTGCAATGCCTGGTGGACCAGGAACACCGCCATCTCCTTTTGAACCTGGGAGACCAGAAGGCCCAATTGGTCCTACAGTGCCATCCATTCCAGGGATTCCTTT
The DNA here is from genome assembly GCF_949606895.1 of Notothenia rossii. Lineage (NCBI taxonomy): Eukaryota > Metazoa > Chordata > Actinopteri > Perciformes > Nototheniidae > Notothenia > Notothenia rossii. Next base: position 85,461,115 of record NC_136904.1, read on the forward strand.
AGGACCTTGAGGTCCCAGTGCACCAGGTAATCCACCTTGTCCTTTTGGCCCGGGAAGTCCTGGAGATCCAGGCTTACCAGGTAGACCTTTGTGCCCTCCATCTCCTTTCGTTCCACCCGGTCCTGGTGGACCTCTTGGTCCTGGCTCTCCACGATCTCCAGGTAGACCATCCTTACCAGGTATCCCAGAGGCACCAGGGTTACCCTGGTCTCCTCCAAGCCCGTTAGGTCCTACTTCTCCACAATCTCCTTTAGGACCAGGTGCACCTAAACCACCTGGGGTTCCCAGAGGACCAGTAGGACCTGGTGGACCATTTGGTCCAGGTGGTCCAAGCATACCAGGCAGGCCCCCGTAGCCTTTATCTCCTTTTGGTCCTGAAGGTCCAGGTTGTCCACCCATACCTTTATCACCTTTTGGTCCTAGGAACCCTGGTTTACCAAATCCAGGAAGTCCGGGCTTTCCTGGCAGACCTGGTGGTCCTGGATGACCTTTCCCACCTGGCATGCCTGGCTGTCCTGGCAGGCCATTTTGACCTGGTTTTCCCTGACCCGGTAGACCTGGTGGGCCAGGCTGTCCTCCTTTCCCAGGTGGCCCAGCTGGTCCTAGCTCCCCAGGATGACCTTTATCTCCTGATGGTCCGAGTGGCCCTGGTGCCCCATTCAAACCGGGTTTTCCAAAACCAGGCAGCCCTCTTGGGCCAGCAGGTCCTTGGGTCCCTGGGAGCCCTTTGTGACCAGGTTGTCCTGGCTGGCCTATCCCTTTGTCTCCTTTGGGTCCCGGTAATCCTGGTAGTCCTGGCAAGCCTTTGTGACCTGGCTCTCCCTTGAGACCTGGTTGGCCAGGTAATCCCTGTCCCCCTGGTTTACCTATTCCTGGCAGCCCAGGTGGTCCTGGGGGACCCTGAGGCCCTGTCTGCCCAGCTGGCCCTTCCTCACCCCTAGGGCCCATTTCTCCTTGTGGTCCAGGCTCACCACTTCCTCCTGGCTTGCCTGCAAGTCCTGGCAAACCTGGTTTTCCAATTCCAGGCCCCCCTGGCGGACCTAGTGGTCCTGGTCGTCCCTCGGGTCCGGGCTGTCCATTCCCTGAAGCTCCAGGAGGTCCTTCGGGTCCCTCAGCTCCAGGTGGCCCGACTGGGCCAGGCTCTCCTTGGGGAATCCCCTCAGCGCCACTAGGGATTGTCTGACCTGGATAAATATTCAACAGGAAATTATTGATTTGATAATATATAGGCAATGCTTTGATTGTTAAGCCAGGGCATACATGACCATGACATGGACACTCAGTTGAAATAGAAAAACACAACAATGGTTCAATAAAAAAAAGATGTTTTGTGCCATTAATGTTCATTGGCAGGTAGTGTCACATTTGTCCAAGATGAGACTGATTTATATTTTTGGAAGTTTGTTGGTTACTGGGTGTAAAAATGTTGATTTTCTCACCTTTGTCTTGGCCCCCATTATAGCCGTCTCCTTTATGAGCATTGCCTTTGCCCTTGTGCATGGGCATCTGGGGAATCTCCTTCCTGTAGTGGGGATACTGCATATACGGCACCTCTTTGCCAAGGTACTGTTGTTGGGGAAAGCCTTCTTTGCCCATTTGTTGGTGGTGTTGCACCGGCTGGTATTGCTGAGGGTGTTGCTTGTGTCCATAGTATGCCCCAGCAGTCACACAAGTAAGTACTGCGAGCTGTAGCAGTGTCAGAAAGAAAGGGAGGGGAGGCATGGCCAAGGCCTGTATGGAAGGAAGACAAGACGAGGTGAGTGAGGGATCTGCATTTCATGTACTTTACTAAGTATTTCGATCAAACATTGGTATAGTATCGGTTTAGCACTTCTTGAGAACCTCATTTGCCAAAGTAGGATTTTGGTCTCCCTCTGCTGGATTTACATTGGAGCTGCACTGACTTGTGACCAGTATTTGCAGTCGGTTGCACTAATACTGTATGTCATTGTGTCATCCACTCTATCTAATATTGTCACAAGCAGACATAAACCTGAAAGTTTTAAATGTATTTTTCTGCTTAATAGTTTGTGGTAGGATTGATTGAACTCTTAATGTTTACTAGTTATTTTAGTAAACATATTAGGGGTTGTGTATGTTACTGTTAAAAGGTTAAAACCGATTGTATCTGAGAAGGATACTTTGAAATGTGTGTTAATTTCAATGTTGGCCCTACATTAAAGTTAATCTGACAGAATAGGCTGGAATAAAATGAACCTCCTGTAGGTGTCCAGAAGGGGGAGACACACAAAGAGTCACATATTTATTTTTGAAAGATGTCCTGTTATCAATACACTATAAATATACACTTAAAGATATACTAAAGTACCAGTGCACTAATTAATCTGTCGAACTGTCTAAAAAATAATGTGATATTGAAACATTTGTATTTACATGTATTCAGACACACTGCTTTTTTTGCTCTTTTTATGTAAGTATGTGAAGTAATTCTGCCACTTTCCAGTTAACTCACTGGTGTGCACACACCACTCCTGCTGGTATTAATAGGAACATTCTTGTTCTTCGTACATTAGTGCAACATATTTAGTCAGAAAAAAGGCAAAAAAAAGAAAGAAATCTCAATAACGACACAAAAGTCGGAATGTGACACAGGAAGGCGGTTAGAGTATTTCATGAGGAATATCTAAAGCAACCTATAGATGTCTGTCAGAAGTTTAAGGAAGTCCCCAAGTCTCAAATATACATTATATATTAAAAAAAAGTTGCGGTCCAAAAGTTGTGGTCTGCTTTAAATGGACAGTAACAGAGAGAGTCAAAGAGGTTTTCCTTGGCTCCAAAGCCAGTGAATACCTCACCATAAGCTGCGCCTCTGAGTGGTTACTGTTCAGTTTTTCTTTATAAGTGCCATTTCCATCCCAGTCTTGCATCTCCTGACACACTCATTTTATTACAGCCAGCTCATCCGTGGTTCTTCTAATTTGCATCCTGAACCGCATCCTAAGTGTCCACTCAATCACTGGCTCTTTGGATCTTTTCCGCCCTTTGACCTTTTCTCATTGGACTGGTGATTTTGACATGGCCGTGCCACTGTCTCCCCCGATGAGAGCTGGCCTTTCAAATAAGCCCAGCTTGTTTCCATAGTGACAGGAGCCAGACATGCCAAAGGCCGTGGAGGAATGCTGCTTTTCCCAATAAGAACTGGGACCTATGTTTGCCCACTGGGAATAAGCTTTGTGTGAATAATCAACATTATGAGGTTGATAGACAATAGAGAAGTGAAGGAAATTAGTTGATGTGTGACAACCTGAGCATCAAACTTTTTTTTCTTTGTGTTAAAGTTCCCACAACTGACAGTAGTAGGAAAACAATTACTATTAGGAGATGGTAGGAAAAAAAGGGTAATGAAAATAAAGAAAAAGGTAAAAATGTATAATGCTTTGATCCAAAAGATTGTGTGTGAAGGACTGATGATGTTTCTTTTTTTCAAACACAAATAGGTAATGCCATAATTTAGCAAATGAAAGGTTAACATACTGATGAGATTAAATGCTCAAACCACTTTAAATGAATATTTATCACCAGTATACTGCTAATTTAGAACGGATTTCAGTCATAATTCTTGACACTATACACATGTAGGGTACGAATGAAATACTTCTAACAGGTGAGGGTTATAGAAAAAAAAGGTTCCCTGATCCTAAAGCATTTTTCAGGTTAAAATATTCAGACACATTTTTGCCATCAAGTACAGAAACTGAACAAAAGCATTTCAAGGCAACAATGTTTGTGGAAAAAGGAGCTAAACTTTCCCTTATTGACAGGATGACATTATTATCAAAATCCCTTTTGATCTATAAATCTATCCAAATCACTATTGGAATGTATATGTATGCTCAATAAACATTGTTTATGAACATTTGACCAGCTCGGGGTTCATTTCAGAGTTTTCAGATTTACACTCCTGTACATTGTATAATTAGGGTTTTATCTGACTTGCATAACACATATTTACAGAATTAACTGAACATGTAAGTATGAAAAGTTACATTTGAGAATACATGATGATGGATTGCAGTGATGCGTAATATTTAACCTTACATTGCCATTTATTTATATACAATACATTAAAAGCTTAAGAAAATAAATAGGACAGTTTTACTGCTTCTTTGGAACGTCCCAGCATGGTGTCGGTGTGTGTGTGTGTGTGTGTGTGTGTGTGTGTGTGTGTGTGTGTGTGTGTGTGTGTGTGTGTGTGTGTGTGTGTGTGTGTGTGTGTGTGTGTATGTATGCATGCATGCATGCATGCATGTATGTATGTATGTATGTATGTATGTATGTATGTATGTATGTATGTATGTATGTATGTATGTATGTATGTATGTGTATTTTTAGGGGTTGGAAATATTCAGACTTTTACGGCCACAGATCAGAGGGACCGTACAACGGGGGTCTGTTCAGCGTCACATAGCAACACCGTTACGATGTCATGGAGACCGCTGATTGATGGAAGCACCTCCTGTCCTTACCTGCTGAGCTTTTCTCCAACACATTATTCTACATAAATGTTGCCTCCAGAGTGACTTGTTCACACAGCATGGCCACTTTCAGACATCTGACTCAAACATTAGCTAACGAGTTTCCATGTTTTAAATGAAGCATGAATTTAAACCAATGAGACTATAAAGAAGTCTATTATGCCAAATTAACTTTCCTTTTAAAAACGTGAGTGTCATCCTTAATGATGCCAGACATGAAGTCAGGTGTTTGTGAGATTTAAAGTGTAATTTTCTGCATGTTTGTGTAAAAAACAATTCATCTTGTTCATTGATGTCTTTCTAATGACAAGAATGAGAATCGGGAACAGCAACCATGTTCTACAATTTCAGATATCACACATTCAGTTCACACACACTCCATACTTTGTTTGTTCATAAGGCAGGAAAATACACATATAACTTGAAGACAAAAGAAAAGCAGTGTCATGTTCAATTAACATATATTTGTGCAATTATGGATAACAACTTGGAAAACAAGCTGAAACTGTTTCGGAAGAGCAATAACCCGATAAGTGTGCACAAATGTTACATTTGCTTTGTATTGCTCTGATATTTGCCTGGTTTGTATAATTACGTTTTTCGTTTTTATTTCACACAAGAGTCTACGGCCATGCGAGCAGTTTTACCAGTTACTGACTCTTTGAACTAAATAACGCCAAGGTGCTTACATTTTCAAAATGTTAATGCTAATATGCTGATGCTTATGTTACCATGTTCAGCATATCATCTTAGTTTAGCAGGTGCTAGAGCGCTTTCATTAACCAATAAGCATTAAACACAAAGAACATATTATGGGAACGCCATTAGCTTTACAAGTAATTATATGAACCAAAGTTTCCACCGATTAACATCTTGACCAGATGATGGCACCAGAGAAAGAGTCAGAGGAACACCAAAGTCATCATGATTAATCATCTAGGGACCATTAAACTCAGTAATCCATCCACGGAGGTATTTCATCCCTACATGCCGCTAGTGTTGCTTTAAAAAAAAGTGTTACCAAATGTGTTCAGACCATGATCTTTGTACAGTATTTCAGCTTAAACAGTTGCACAGTGAAAAATAAATAATCTACTCTATCGTAAAACTTTCAAACTACATCCATCACCTTTAGTAGGTCCTGTCAATCAAGTTTAGGCCCACACATCAACCATGTGACCACAGCCCAGGGGGAAATGGATGTACAAATATCTGCGGTCTGAATCCTAATTCTTCAACATCTGCTGCCAAATCATGTGTGTCTGGTCATACACCACTGAGCTCTCAGCATGTCCTCTCTGGCCCAGACACTCTCAAAAATAAGCAAACCTCAAAGTTGTCTACATTGAATGTAACGTATGTGCATGTGTTTCCCCCTGTTTCCCTTACTACATCCAGATGTACATATGTTTTGTCATAATACGTAAACCAAACACAGTAAATTGTCAGGTGTGCGGTGTGAGAGGACTCATGGGCATCATGTGTCTGTAAGATGTGGTTTTTGATGAGTCAACTTTCGCCCAGTAAAAGCTTGGGTGTCGACTACTGCGATTTATACAAGGTGCTATCTCCAGAATCTCATTAAAACCGCAGCAGCTGGCAACCCCCTGAACAAATGTGTAAGAAAAACTATAAGACTATCCAAAGTACAATATGGTAAATGAACCTCAGCTTCCTCTGTAATTCTGATTTACCATAGACTGAATTACATGATTGGAGGGAGGTAGTGAGGGAATTTTAAACACGTTCACATGTCCCAATTACAGATTTTCATCACAAGATTAACAATCGCTATATCTATGGAAAACGTGATAACACAAAATACAAATGCTATTAGTCGAATTTAAATTCAACTTTTCTATTGTTTGTTTTCTCTCTTTTTGGCAAATGATTTGTTTGTTTGGGGGTTGGGAGTGAGACAAAGCCAGATCCTAAATATTGGATTATTTACACAATATTATTATATATGTATCACATTAAAGGAGACATGTCATGGCCATTTCCACTGATCATAATTCCATTGTTGAGGTCTACTAGAGTAGATTTATATTGTGCAATTTTTTCAAACTCACATTGGTTTCTCATACAGCATCTCTGTAAACTACGTGTATTCACTGAATTTCACTCACTGCCTTTAACAGCTCGTTGTAGCTCCAGTAGCTCCAGCCCCCACCCTCCCTGTGAGCACAGTGTACTCTGATTGGTCGGGACGTTGTGAATCGCGCTGAGCTCCGTGGAGGTGTTGTTTCCTTGTTTAGCGATACACAGCGAAACACAGGCAAACTCGTCCTGAGCACACACAAACTCACAGCCGAAGTAAAAACAATAAGTGTGGCTTGATATTGAGTAAGAAAAAGGTTGATAAACGCTGTGAGAATGGGTCTGCAGAGAGAATTTCGCCGCGATCCCAACTGTCTGTTATCAGCCTGCAGCCAGGGAGGAGAAATCAGCAGAGGTGCATGCACTGTGTGTGTGTGTGTGTGTGTGTGTGAGGAAGTCCGTGGATTGGTCAATTTGGACCAATCAGAGGGGGCTTAACGTAACGGCTCCGCGGACGCAACGTAACGGCTCCACGGATTGGTCCATTTAGTTCCGGGTACGTGCTTACGAAATCTCGTACCCGGAAGAATCAAATGGATGATGACGTTTCACCATGGATGTTTCACCAACGAGGCGTTTTGGGGAGGTATTTTCTGTGTTGAGTTTTACTCGCAACAGGGTGTACTTTGAGGGTTTTGACTCTGCAGACCATTTACATGCATAAAAACCTTCATAAAACACAAGGGGATGGGTAATAACCAGAAAAGCATGACATGTGACCTTTAACAATTAAAGGTGGGGTAGGTAATTTTGGAGAAACCAGCTCAAGTGCGTTAGAATTTGAAAATACACAACCGGAAAAAATCTGCCACTTCCTTGCAGAGCCCCTCCTCCAATACACACGAACGCGCACATGACCAATGAGGGCACGAGATAACTGTGTGCACAGATGGAAGGCTGACAGGCAGGTAGGCCATCCAGTTATTTTAGCCGGGCCGGCTCAGATGATTGGTCGTGCTTTTTACAGTACTACGGCTTCCACAGATGACATTTTTTTATGGATTTTTTGTCAAAGCACTTCAGATATTCATTGCTATCGGGATGTTAAGAACATTTCATGGAATATAACAAAAAGTGTATCTCGAACCGGTTTCTCAAACTTACCTACCCCAGCTTTAATACCGTTATATTGTGACAACACGTGAAGGAAGCCTAAAACCTAATGAAGAAATGCAACCGTCCTAAATGGGCTTATTGCAACATACAGAATCAAACAACATTATTCAGTCAAGTTTAAAGGCTTGGAAACAATCATATCTTTGATGGAAGGACAGAGATTTGGTTGATTTTTGAGAAAAGAAACAAGGAAAGCCTTCATTCCTATTGTCACTGTGTCTGCTGTGAAACCCAGCATGGTGTGATAAATTTAAAAGTTACATTTCTTTGTACTTTGCTGAAACTTTCATCGTACACGTCAACACTCAACAATGTTGGACAGGAACATAAGAAGAGATACAGATAATGATTAAGAGCAGCTTTTGGCAGATTCCTCACTCATGGAAACACACCTGTCTCTGGTGTCCTGGATTCATATTGCTCATGCACAAACCCACGCACCTACACTCACACACACAGCGACAGAACTCTGCTGATGGGACAGGACGGCCAACATTTTTTCCTCAAAAAGAGCACCTTTAATCTCTCCAGATGGAAATATCAGCGCTGTGTCTCCAGACACATCTGTCTATTCTCTCTCTGCTGTCAGATTCAGACGTCTCTCTTCCCACCGTCTCCCTTTCTTCCTGAGCTTCTGAGTGAACAGAGATGTGCCTGTTCTGCACCTTCCTCACCTTTGCCTCAACATTTTATATTTGCCCTTGCTGGCCCTGTATCTCCCTTTGGAAACATCCCGGTTCAGTGACCTTGCAGACTGCCGTGGAGGACTGCGTGTCTCTTTGAACCTCAGAGCAGAGACATGCACCACAGAAAAGTACAGTAGTGATGAAATGTTAGATGTTAAATAGTTATAATCACATTCTGGGCAAAACATCTATAGACATAAAGTGATTTATTGTTTTTACATGAGTAAACGTGCATATTTATTTAGTTTGCTTGTGCTTTATGTTTGCACAGGAAGTATTAGAGAAGCATTTAGCCCTTAAAGTACTCATTTATTCAGTCAAACTACGTCTTTGAGTTTCCCTTTCAGCCTGACCAAAAGCTAGTGTTTAAAAGAATCCCACTGAACATGTTTGGCAAACCACTCCTTCCTCCTTATGACCACAAACCATTTACACATTTATGTATAAGCCAGCAGTATACCCTACCACTCAATCTTGGTAAGTGCACTGACGTTGTGGTTTCTCAGTGAAAGGGTAAAAAAACATTTGCAAATCCTCGCCTCCCTAAACGCAGCTTTTATCACAAAGCACACCTCGTAAAATTAACACCTCTTCAAGTTGAGCTGCAAATGTCTTCTGTCAAACAAACACACAGACACACACACATATACACACACATATATACACACACACACACACACACACACACACACACACACACACACACACACACACACACACACACACACACACACACACACACACACACACACACACACACACACACACACACACACACACACACACACACACACACACACACTGCCACAGCTGTGCAGCTAAATGAGCCAAGTGTTGACTTCGGACCCTTTGCTTTAGCCAACCATTATTCTCGCTTTTCATTGGTTCCTTTTGTCCGGTGCATTCCTGAAGTTTCCAAAATAATGTATACAGGAGGTTAAAATGTTGTATGCGCACACAGTGAAGCAAACACTCCATTTGAAAGGTTACTTCTTGTGCACACTACCATCAATGTCTGTCGTCACAGACTTTCACACACTAAGGTCACTGCGGCCATTCGCTGATTTTATTCTCTGCAATGGATTGATTGAGAAATAAATAAAGAAGAGAGAGAAAAGAAGGATATTGTTGTAGAGCAATAAGAATGGAAGAAACAATATAAGAAAAATACCTGATCCTAGAAAAGACCTAGGAGAATTCCTTGTTGTGCATTCCCCCCTTTATTTGTCACATTTGGCGTTGGGATTGAGACAAAGCAAGATCAGAAATATGGGATGATTTACAGAATGTTATTTATGTGTATGACCGTATTCTTCTGAGGACATTGGCAGATCTGTCTGTCAATCCCAAAATGTGTTTTCCTTGCATTGTTTTAATTTGAAGTCGAGCAGCTAAATCACTTTGATAGGCTCTGATTTCCTTGTATAAATAAATGGCTGTTAACAATTCTGGAAAACAATAGTGTCTGATTAGGATGCGTTTATCAATAACAAAATCCAAATGAACCATCAGCATGTTCAATGTGAAGTCATCGCTGAGGCTCAACTCAAGCCTTTAGATATGTCTGAATATCTGACCATGATAAAAAAAATGTTTAATCCATAGATTCAATGAATTGATTTCCTCCTTTAGCAAGTCAATTATTTATAGTCGCTGTGACTGAAAATGCACCAAACAGATGATCAATGTCAGAGATAGTGGTTTTGCAAAGCAAATCAGGCCATGGAGACAGAGCTGCTCTGAGCCACAGACAGTGTTTGCTCTACAGTCTCTTCTCACCAAACTGCTGCTCTTACCCCCATCACGTATTTCTGACAGTTTGGCTTCAGCTTTCGGCACACACATGAACATTTCTCTCCCAGATGGATGAGCAGCACATACTTCAGCTCTGGAGAAAGCAAACTATCCAGGGATGCAGCAGCCTGGGAAACTCCTGGCTAACTTCTTCTCTGCAGGATGATGATGTGCAAGATGCTAAACTCTCAGCTAAAGGCAACTTTAATTGAGGCCTTTTAGATCCACCAACAGTCAAAAATTAATTTAATTAGTTTCTGTCACTGAAAAAACTCACACTAATCTTTGAGTTAAAAAGGTTTTCTAAAAGTTTCTAATAATAGGAAAACTTGTATGCACATTTTATCTGTCGTGCTGTATATAACAATGCAATATTTTTATATAAGAAATGCTATTTAAAGCTTTAGTCAAAACTGAGGTTACTAATCCCATTTATGTAACACAATATTAAAGCCAATAACAAATATTTTCGGTGGATTTCTTCCAAATTACATTGAAAGCTACATTTTGACTAACCAATTGAAGGACGAATTGGATGCAAAGTACATTTTTGAAATAACATCGGAGCTCATGGAATGCACAAACACTCAATTAATGGAAACAAACCAACTTTCATGCAGATGCACACAAAAAAAGAGTATTAATTACACAAATAAACAGAAAATCAAAGCAATTGAAACACAGGATAAAGTGAGAATAGGACATTGCTTACCTTTGTGAGTGGCCTTTATGGGGGAATAATCACTGCAGTCAGACTAAAAGCAGAAAAGCAGGAAGACAGACTACCACACAGGGAACCCTGGGAAATGTGCTCATAACAGACGCACACCTTGTGGACACGGCTTATATCTGCTGGAGGGTGGAGCCACTCAGTGGGTGGGGGAGAGCGAGAGAGGAAGGGAGGGATGGACTGAGTGTAAATTTAACCTCCTAAAAAAGTAATACCATAATTTAGAGTGGCAAAACAGGCTCACATGACCCTGCTAGGCGCCCACAGTGGATGGCAACGATAAAGAGGAATGTTTCCCTCATTAATATTGTCATATACGGGCCACTGTGTGCATTATTCACATGTATGAGGCCACATGTGAAAACATTTTTGGATCTGACCGAAAGAGAATTTGCATTTTTGAGTCAGAATTCTGAGAAAAAAGTAAAAATTGTGACTTTAATCCTCTTCCCTAGACCCCCTACCCTTTCTGTGTGACTCTGAACCTCAAGTTGTCCCCAATTGCATGCAGCTCTGCGATTGGTGTGTGAACGAGAGCCACAATTGTAAAGCACTTTAAATGGAGTCCATTTATAATTGATGCTGTTGCTACACAAAATTACATTATTGCCTTTCAAAATATGGGTGTAACAAATAAAACAGTGTATAAACCTTAGGTTTAACATTCAAATTTAGCAATAATCTAAAGATACATGAAGCTTCTCTGTAGTCCGCCATGCCCACAGTATAATGAATTCTGAAAGGGGGGCAATGTGAATGGATTATGTATTTTGGTTATACAATAGTGCATCAATATACTGTTAGTTTTGAATATTGTTAGTTCGGTTACGTGACTTTCTGTAAGTAAAAAGTTGTTGGAAATGTAGAACAGTAACTTAAAGTATTTATATTACTGTTTCTATCATATGTTTCATTATTCGCAATCATAAATTCAACATCTGCATTCGTTGCCAAGCAGAGGGAAAAATAACATCCGTGCATTTACACCTGTCATGGCAACAGAGTGAAATAATTCCTCAGCATTACACGTGGTGAAAAGGTGTCGGATGAGCACTAAGAAGTAAATTCAGTCACAGCTGTGGACTAAAAATACGCTTTTTCTCAGAGGGCCTTTGTTAGTGTGTGACGACAGACACTTTCCAGGGCAGGTTCGACACCTGTCCACAACAACTTAGTAACTCTGACGTGTTCAGCAACTAACTATTAAACAGCACACACACACAGCACCACCCTGTGTTCTGCACCTCCGCTATGACCGTGTGTTTTCTCAATTTCTTTTGCGTCAATCGCCCTTGTGATTTTAGATAGAGAACAGAGTCCACTGTGTGTCCTAGTGGAGGGTGGCTTTATTTTGTGTGTGTGTGTGTGTGTGTGTGTGTGTGTGTGTGTGTATGTATGTATGTGTGTGTGAGGATAGTGGGTGCATGCGGTTCCAAAGTGACACAGTGGTGTAAAAGGGTGGATGTCCTGTTGCATCTCCGACAGCCAAGTGTCAGCTCAGTCAGCTTACTGCTCCCATCATGACTGTCTTACTGTCAGTCATTTCTGATGAAGTTCACAGTGATTTCAAAATGTTAGTATTATGTTAAGTGTGGATGAGACAGCATCAAACACAAGTCCTTTAGTTATATTGTCTTATATCTGTATAGAAATGCACTAAAGCCCTTTTGTAAAAAGCCACCTGGTGTGCCAGGCCTCATAGATGTTGGTCAGAAGCGGCCTGCTACACCTACCCAGGAGACTGGTGTTTGTGTCCCAATTCAAATTAACAAGGTTAAGTTATACTTAAAAAGGTATTCATTTGAACCAAAAGCACAATCTTTTCCTAAATGAAACCAAGAATTGTGGACTTGTGGAAGTTGACTTTTGGAAGTTGTTCACTTTCACAACGTAGTAGGTGCAGTTTGGCCAACCTAACTTATTAAAATGTTAATGATTACCACTGATAACATCAATTTAATCGGCTGATAACAATGACAATGTTTCAGTCATTTAAGCTTTATTGTGACAATGTTTGTATTTTTAAGGTAACCCATAACATAAGATTAAGTACCACAATGCGGTATTCATCTTCTTGGGAGCATAGCTTGTAATTGTTCCCCCTACCGCCCACTCAAATACAACTCATATAAATGCAATAAACACAGCACACACACACTCACAGGAACACACTTAGAGTTGCGGCGTGAAAGGTACACGATAGCCAGGGGGTAATGAGTTGTGTGTGTTTACCCTCGTGCTTCAATTCTCTTCCTGTTCCATTAATGAAGCCTCAATGGGCCTCACAACTGCTTCTCACCACCCGGCCTCCACCTGTTGTACTGTGAGCTGCTGAATGTGTAGGTAGACCCATTGCACCGACTCAGTACAGTAAAACCCTCAACCGTGACTCATCACACATCAGCAATCAATTTGTCCTTGTAAACGATACTCACAAGGTTTTATACAATGTGTAGAATACTACAAAAATGACCTTGCATAAACCATACGTCAAAATGTAAGGGATTAAAGTAACGGCTTCAAATGCAAAGCTAGTCTAACGAAATACTGTTGTATCACACAATGCTCTTTCCCACTAGTATAAATTAAGGAAACTTTTCCTAACTGAGTGCTCAGAAACGCACACAAACGATCACCCACATATTCTTTTGTGCAAATACCCAGACATAGAATTGCACACAGTATATATGAGTGTCTTTCCCACCAGCTGGCATGCCCCCACTTTGCCCTGAGAAAGTTTATGATGCATATTATGCATGAAATTGTCCAGAGCCCCTCGATGAGAGTTACACTAGGTATTTGTTTTTTTGCCTCAGCGTTCCCACTTAAACGCTGAATGAAAACACTCATTTGGTTGCTCTATAAATACTGCCTAATAATAATCCAAACAAGTCGATGCCAGACAGAGTGGCATTTTAGACATAAGACGCAGTATGCCTGTCAATGTGTGGAAATGTGCTTATCAGATATATTTGTTACTTCCAGAGCAATCTGTGTCCACTTGTCATTTATCATTCTGTCCCTTGCTCTCAGTCCCCAACTTTCACAGATCATTTGTCTGTGACCTCCGCTCCTCACACTATGTCTGCTCCTATGTTTAAATCACAGCATCTCACCACCTCTGCTTTAGGCCATCATGACAACTGTAAATGCATCTTTGTATTTTACTTGCACAGCTGTGAGTTTATTTTTTACAGTCATAAAGCCGAGAAAATCAGCCGGTCACCACAGCAACTCACTGAATCTGTTTTTTCACAGTTTACCATTTGCTATCCCATGGTCCCTGTCACATATTTAGATGAGTTTATGGCATCTGACTTTGTAAGGCTGCCACATTCCTTACTCTTTCTCTCTTCAACATGAGGCAATGTTGGAATTTGCAGTGCAAACAGAGTAAACATCTGAATGTGTCCGTGTCACCTCGTCCATAGGGACAGAGAGCTGTGGAATTTAGACTGTCCAGAAAAAACAAACAAAATACAAGTGATCAGTTAAACAATCCGTGTCACCAACATAAGAATAAAATACTTTATATATACTATTTTGGCAGTTTCCGAAAAAGAGTGTCTCCATCCTGCATCATCACGTAAACATAGTGTACAAATATGTATGTCCCTCATGCCAGATTCTGATCTCACACTGAGTTAATATTTACCTCTTCATGATGTCACCAACAGCATCCGGCTGGGATCTTTCAGCAGAGAGGTAAATCAGGGTTATACCCACAATGCTTTTCAACAAGTGTGTGATCAGCTTCTTTCTTTTTAGACTTTTACTATTTTGAACTTTTGCCCCAGTGGCCAGAAGAGTGAACCTTGACCTTCCTTCTCTGACCCGAGAGGTCACACTGAACTAACCCCACACGTGAACAATGGAGGGCAGTAAACCAAGAAAATTCAGAAATACGTCACACATTTTATCAATACAACTAATGCACAATCCATGTTCATAGACGCTGCATAAACCTCACTCTTATCATAATGTTGGTCGACAGTTTCTTCAACACTTTGATTCAGACAGAAACATCTTACAACTGTTGGATGCTTTGCCATTCAAATTGGTTCAGACATTCATGGTACCCAGATAAGTGAATCCAAATGACTTTGTCTTTAGCTGTTTAAGTGTATAGAGCCTATAAGGAAACATGAGCATGCTAATATGCTATAGGCTACTAAGACAGTGAACATGGTAAACAATGCTTGCTAGTTAGCTGACGAGCATTTAGCTCAACTCAACAATAAAGTGAAGGATTACAGCTGATAGCACAAATAAACCTGTTACCTTGAAAGTAATGGTTGTTTTTTCTCTACTTTCCTTTTTAGAATATCCACCAAACTGGGTAAAGCCTACGGCAGTCAAATGTACAGTGCATTCCTCATTTTTCAACATAGCTAGCTTGCTAACAGAAGCAAGCTAACTATAGGTCTAAAGTTTCCTTAAAGATAGATGTTGTCTTTTTTATTTCAGTTTTAATTAAAGGAAATATTTGTGACACACACTGTAGTTCAATAGTTCCCTCTTTATCACAGGTCATGATAACCATTATGTCGCAACCTTCAGCCGACACCTGCTCCACTCAGGGTGGGTACTTCTCATTCCTTGCCCCCTACCATTGGTCTAGCAATAAATCATTGGGTTTAAGAGTCCCCTGTGTCACTTCCAAAATGCCCCCTCTCACCACCAACAAGGCCAGAGGTTTGTTATTCAGTTTTTTAAGAAAACAAGCTTGCTGCTCACGCGGTGGGGCTCCCAGGATTTGTCCCACCACCTCCCCCCTCTCACAGACCTCCACCCCATGAAACAAATGTACACTGTCGAGTTTCAGACGTAAGGCGTTCCAATGAGGTCAAAATCCCACAACCTTTACTTTACTTCAAAAATAATCGTCCATCTGTCATATGTACAATATATTTGATCTACTACAAAACTGGGGTTACGGACAACATAAACTATTTTATCACATATTTTGGCTTGTTCTCTCACAAAGTGGGACTACATGTGTAATATATCCATCACGGCAGGCTCCCATGGTTCAGGCCCAACCGCTATGAGCGGTCACTACGACCCCAAACAGCGCCGTCTCCACTCAGTCTACCCAGGGATAATTGTACAAGCAACACAAACCCTCAGACTACAATCATGTATTCATCCTACTGTACATGTATCTGTCACTCTGAGTGAGTGGTGGGCTTATTTAGCTTTGTGAGTTTGCTGTGAATGTACGGTGATTCCACACACTCCCCCGCTCACAGCTGGCCTGTCCCGAGACAAGGCTTCACACAGCAGTGTTGCAGTAGAGCCCCCATACATGCACATAGGCGTACACATGCACAAACACGTGCACAGCCTCCCTTCCATAGTCTTTTCATTTCACATGTTAAAAAACACACAACAACCAACCCAAAGTCCTTTGCCTCAATCAACAAGCTGTAACATTCCTGTCTCTCACCCAGGGCTGTCCAGTAATGACATCACTCTACCCAGAGAGACAGGCACAACATTTAACAAGGTATGAGGTGGCTTCATGGGTAACGTTTTGAATGTGAAAGGCTCTCTTCTCTCATAGGCCCACATAAAAAGAGAAGTTTATCCAAATTAAATATTTCAGTTCATAGGAACAGAACTGTACGTTAGCTTAGCATTAGGACAGAAGTCAGGGAAAAGGAAAATACCAAAAATACCCACAGCCCTAAAGTTGACTAGCTAGCACATTTTATCTAGTTTTCTAATGGGATACTGACCATACACAGCATCTCAAGGTCATGTTGTGTCCGAATTTGCCAGGTTAACGTTATGTAGAGAGAACTTAATGTAGAGAGACCAAAACCAAACGGGGATGTTTCACATCAACCGAAGTCTGTGTACTGTATGTAAAATGCAGATTTCATGAATACAGAGCTGTAATGACCATGGACCAACATTCATGAACTGTTCCTTTAATGTGTTTCTACTGCTTTGACCTCTGTGCACAAGTTTTGTCTTTATAAAAGATCTTCATGTAAATGGAAAGTCACACCTACTGGATAATCCAAAACACCCTACAGTCACACATATGTACAGAAACCCCCCATACTCCCTCATCACACCCTGGTACTACCGCCTTGTTCCTATAACTGCGTCCACAACATGGCACACACACGGCTCTATGAGTGATACACTGTGAGACATGTCAGAGGGAGGCTGACAGTCTGTAGACCGCTGTCACGTCTGACTTATTGTACAGATTAGTGGGAGAAACAAGTGAGTGATAGATACATAATATCGAGGAGGGAATGGGGGCATTAAGTGGCATAGAACCAGTTTATACATGGGGAGATTAAAAAGGTCATTCAGGCCTGTTCTGTTATCCCCTCTTCTGATGGCTGGTCCTGTCCTCTGTTCTCTGCGTTATCAACTGTTTTCTACTTGGCTGTTTCTTTTCAATTACCATGTTTTATGTATTACTGCCTGAAATCGCATGCTGTAGTTTTATTAAATGTGCCAACTGCTAGGACTGTCTTAGAGGAAGATAGCATTTAGATGCGCAGCTCCACTGTCTTGGAATAGTCTGCAATTAAAATGGAAACTGAGCAATCTGGTGCCACTAAATGCTTTTAAAGCTCGGTTGGATGCTACTCAATCGGAAGCTGTTGGTACCTGCTCATGTGGATAGTTATGTAAATTGTAAACCCTGTAATGATGCTGTATGATGTCCTTTTTGTTGTTCTGTTTATGTTTTTATGTTTCATGTGGAACCTACTTGAGCAGGTCTCCCTTGAAAAAGAGATCAATGATCTCAATGGGATACACCTGGATAAATAAAAGTTTGAAATTAAATGAAATGTAATTACTCTTAGACTATTGCCCGTCTGACCTTTGACATTGGAAAAATATGCATCAATTATTGTAATTGATTTGGCCCCCTTGAAATCTGCTATTTTGATCTAAATAAATGTACAGCAAGGGGTCAATCGAGCATGAGCATACACACACATACACAAATAGATTTCACAAGTACGCTTTTTGAGGTTGGCCTTGCTGGTGTGATTAATAGTTTTCATTTCTTTGTGATAAATCTTGCACACTGTTTGCAGACGATAATTGATTTTAGCTCTAAGAATCAGCACTCGGATTTATGAACTGTTTTCCTAAGTGTATCTCTCATTGCTAGAGGGGTAATTTTAAGGCAAGATGATGTTCCTTCTTAGGGATGAGCCTCCCGGGCAACACTTCCTGTCACTTGTGTACAGATCCAGCACTAACAGAAACGTTCTAACTATAGCGTAAAAGGGCGTGACAAGATGACGTAATAAAAAGTGCCTCAAAGTAAGGAAAACAAAATGGAAACATGGAATTTAGTTGTTTTATTTGAGGAAGGTTACAGTCTGCATTGCACCCTCATCTGATGTTTTTGTCTCTTTGGAGGACGTTTGAGGGATGTGTGCATCATGTTTTATTTGCAATGCCTGTTGCCATTGTATTCTGTTTACATCAACTTTTCCAACTTAGCCACACAACCTTTTTTCTAATACTTTTGATTTGACTCAGCTGCTCTCTTGTTTTTCTCTTGCACTGATTATTTAGCGATTTACACTGTCATTATATTAAATTAGATTAGATTTTGTTTAATTCCATAACTTGATATTAAGCTTAGTGTTGGGTTTTAGGACACGTAGGAAGGTCAGGGTAAATGCATGCATGGTGTGTCAGGGTAAATGCATGCACAAACACAAGGCATCACCATTGCAGAATTTAGATGCTGAAAGGTCAGAGGTTAAAGCCAATTTCGACTTGCCATACAACAGATGTTGGAGAAGTAGCAGCACACAAAACAAATACATCTCCACATGCATGTTTTGGTCTTGTCCCATACATTTGAGACTAAGCATTTCTACTGACTGTCCTGTATTTATTTATTTTAACCCCCAAAAATAAAGCTGTATTCCCCACTGGGTGAAAGGGTATGGTCTTGGGCCATAAACACAGGTGCTTGCTGAAAGGCATTGTGGGTAGGGTATTCTGCAGTGAGGTGTTAGTATGTGTGGAATGCTCATAGGACTCAGTGTTGACCTGGGACACACAGATAGCGTGCTCACATGCAGCATATGGGGGACAGGACAGCTTCAGCAGCTTGACTATGTGGTACTCACCGGCAAATATAATGAAAAAACAAGAATTAATGTATGTGGTGTACTCTTGAGCAGGATTCTTAAATGCTTCTGTAAATGTACTGTACATGTTGGCACTCCTGGGGAGAGCAGTTAATGTACAGTCCATAGTCCCACATAGCCAATATATATAATGGTTAATATATATTCCACCCTTCACACATCGTTGCCATCATTAATGTCCAACCATGGCATGGTAGGCAACATATGCCAGCTATAATATTCATGCAATAAATGCAACTCCATCATATGAATTCAAAACTGGGACATGGAGTAACGTCTAGGGAAAGTTTGTTGGTTATATTTAGTTTGATTATATTTGATGAACACAAACATGGATTACATGATAGCTCATTCTAAATCAAAATCAAAGGATGTCAAATTAGTTAAAAGATGTAATACACTATTTATAAAATATGTTACTGAGAGAAATACGTTTACCACAAATACCTCTGAATAATGTCTCACATTGTAGGCTTTTCAGTTAAGTCCATGTACATCAGTTTGTCAGGTGTTGCTCATTATAACAAAAGAACAAGTTGAACAAAAACATTGTTGGGGAAACCATACCAAGAACAACTGTCTAAGCCAAAAACCCTCTCTGGCTCTCAGGTTCTGTAAATAGTTATAACCGTCCTCTTCTCAGTTAAAGTGCAATATCACCACCAAAACCAAACTATCTCTACGGTCGGACTCCGCTTCTCAGGAAGGAGTAACGACAGATGAACCCTTGTATTCATACAGAAGCAAACAAAGTTACAGAATGTCTTTACCACAGAAGATGTGTTATTTTTTACTATGTCAAGGTTACATATTCATATTTTAGCTTGTTATCTTTAATATATTTATTCATGTTTTTATATTCTTTCACAACTTTGGAATGAAATCAAAAATCTAAGTAAATATTGAGTTTCGCATTTCAGTGTTGGCCTGCATAGAGCAGCATTTGCCTGTCAACTATAAATGCAAAGCACAGACATTAGTTTTCATGAAAATGTGCGAGAAGGCTTGTATGTTTTAAAGATGGAAACTCATTGTCCATGCAACAATGAAAAAGTATTTGTTTTTATAATTTTTTACTTTAAGACTTCTTCTAAACCTGTAGAACATTGTATTCGTACATTTATTCACCTTACTCTTTTCAAACACAGACGGTGTTATTTATTTAGAGATCTACTTGTGTAAAAAAGATAAGAGATTGAAATATATTAAAACAGCAGATAAAAAAAAAATTCGCTTTACCAGGCTCCTGTTTGACTTCACTGTTTAGCTGTCTGTTTTTAGGACTTTACAATAAAACCTGCTTTTAAATGATTGTGTAGTGGAGCTTTGGTGAAACACATATATATAATAGTATAATAATAATATATATATATTAGACCACACACAC
Organism: Notothenia rossii; assembly: GCF_949606895.1. Classification (NCBI taxonomy): domain Eukaryota; kingdom Metazoa; phylum Chordata; class Actinopteri; order Perciformes; family Nototheniidae; genus Notothenia; species Notothenia rossii. The sequence continues at coordinate 85,481,574 of NC_136904.1, forward strand.
TCTCACACACACATATGCAAACATGTTCCATATACAGTACGAGGGAGTTGAGTGTGACGGACCTCCTACGAGTTGACCTTTGAACCTCAGGAAAGTATGGATATTGCAGTTTATTTGCTCTGTCTTGGATGATTAAATACCCATCAAATATGCCTCTCTTCCATCGTTAAAAACTGGTAAAAAAAGAAATCCCAATATAAGATGAGCGTGAATGTAATCAAGTATTGCCTGCTACCTTTATCACTGAAAAACAATTTCTCTATATAGGATTTTGACATTTCCCTTTATTTGATTAGTTTTATTCTTCTTCTGAAGCTGGTTGAATAAGCAGAGTTAAAGGTAAGACCAGATGTATTTTTAAGAGCAAAAAAAGAAGCTGTTTGGCCGCTTGCCAGGGAGATGAAACCTTTTATTGTGTGTTTGAATAATGAGTGAATTTGGCTTGGAAAGGTTTACATGAGGTACTGATGCAGAATGAAAAAGAAAAATACACAGCACCTGGACAGGGAATGTGTCCACAAAACAGACAGCTAGCTCAGTCCAATGATCTCAGCCACCAGACAAGCTCTGGGCCTCGAACCAGACACTGACACGTAAAACAGAAGAGACAAACAGAGTTCAAAAAGTCTCTCTTAGTTTAAGAAACTAAAAACTAAAAACTGTCCTGAACCCAAAACAGAACCACAGTGTTTCCAATTGTGTGGCTGCTCAATGCACAACAGTGATTTCATAACTAAATTAACCAATTGGTTTGAAGATCTACTCATATTACCGAGCCGATTAACCTGTATTAACACGGTGACATTTAAACATTATAGCTAGGCAGTATATAAACAGTACAACTCAGAGCTTAAATCAACACTTACTGTATGTTCATTATTGATCTATTGGTTCTTTGTTTGTTTAAATCAAGAATAGTTTGGTCGATAAGATGTCAGAAAGGAGTACAAATTCCGAGGCTAGATCTCCAGATTGTTCATTTTATTCAACCAATGGAGTGAAAAAAAAGTCCACAAAGTTGCAAACATATTTAAATAACAGTGATATGGAACTGAGAAAAGCAGCAACTCCTCACGTTCAGGAAGCAGCAACCAGAGGATGTAAAAGACCGAAACAATTGAATGTCAGAATTGTCGCTCATTACCTACCAATGATTAATAGATTTAACAACGCTGCATGCCTGTTCGTGTGTGACAAGAATTACACACGTGGGTGTGTACATGTGTGTATGTGTGTGACATGTGGCACTGCCAACGCAGAAAAATAAGCATACACAACAGAAACACATTCCTCCTCAATCGGAGTAAACAGAGAGTCAGAGAAAAGGTCAGAGGTCATGTTGGACAGTCACATCCCTAACATGATCTGGAATTCAAACCAAACCCCTTTAGAAACCTCATATGCGTCTATGTTTGAATTGTTAAAAAAGGTTTAAGATACATTTCTGATCTTTTGAAAGTTATTTAGAGTAACATATTTACCTTGTATGTTGTGCATGAATAGAATAGAATCATTTATTGTCATTATACAGGTATACAATGAGATGAGTAGAGCGCTGATTTGTGTGTTTGTGTCCCTGAAGTGACTCTCTTTGGTATTTCTCTGCTGAAAAGGCAGCAGTGTGCACAACCCTGAAGGACAAACATAATTCATCTAAGCTGACAATATATACTAAAGGACAATCAGAGGTCAGAGAAGCAATGGAAGAAGGGAAGAGGAAGCAGAGTGATGGATTGAAGAGACGAGGGATTCTCTAAAGAGTAAGAAACGTTTACTAGTGTGATTAAACCAGCCTAAATGTACAGTACTGCTTCTTTCACAAATACTTAATTAATTTGAATTCTAAGGGGAGACACTATCGGTGAATAAGGTAAAGAAAAAAGGGATCACACTGAAATCTCCCCAGTTGATCACTTACATTAAAATACTTTTTTTTGTTTAAATATGTATCTTGAATGTATTAGTTAAACATGCAAATGGGGCCTTCTAATAATTGTTAATTTCATTTCTGTAAAATAATTTAAATAATTTTATATTTTTGTGAAGGAATAAAACAGTTTGGTACCACTTTACATTAAGACTACACTTATAAAGGGTTTCCAAATAGTTTGTAATTAATTAATTAATTAGGTTGTGAACACTTTATAAATCATTAATAAGCTTTTATAAGACATGAGATAAACAGGGCAAGTGTGACCGGTTGCTTGCCAAATAGTGAGCCTACATCTATCTGTACTGCTAAGCCTTATATTGGCTACTTAGCTTACTTCATCATCATCAAGCATCCTTGGTATCTGTTGCTCACTGAGTTGATTCTCGCTAAGTAGCCAATATAAGGCTTAGTCCTCTTGCCAAATAGTGAGCCTGTGTTGATGTATGGAAACTATGTTAGAACTGGTTTATAAATGGTTCTTAATGATTGTGTTTACAACCTAATTAATAACCTAATTATAAACCCTTTATGAATCCTTTATAAGGATAGTCTTATTGTAAAGTGGTACCAACTGTTTTATAAATCAGGGTATGATATACATGTATGTCAAACCCTTCTGTAAAAACCTTCATAGTGCAGCTCAATAACATATCAACACTATAATTCATCTTTCTAAATCATAATGTCTTCTTTGTGTTTTTGCAATGTTAAATGTTCCTCCTTGTTCAGATGTTTATTAATGTGTATTCCCAGTGAAGATAAGATCCTAGGCCAAATATCATCCATCACTTACAGTCACCCCTGGTTTGAAAGATCTGATTATTTTGTCTTCATGCTTGTTCCCAAAGCTCCCATTGAAAACGATAGCAAGTGAAAAGACAACCATCTGTTCTCCAGATCCAATTACGGCTCTATGTCTCCCATAAACGGTCTATTTGTGTGCGGAGGGATGTAGGAAGCTGTGATGTATGTACACATGTCGACTGTCCCACTGGAGGGTGCTGTGGTGAGGACAGACGCTGTGGTTAATGGTTATGCAGCAGAGGACCACCGGCCATGATCTCCCATAAGACCATGGACCGGATACTGGGACTGACTCATCAAGTCACACATGTTTATTTAATGGAAGAAGAAATATGGAACAAACCGGTAGCTTCCTTCCACATCTCTATGACCACGGACAACCACAAACCCTTAGATACTTAAACCGTACTCTTCCTCTGCCTAACTCTTTGATGATGGATGGAGGATGACACATAACTCAAATGCTCTTGTATATATACTCAGACGCATGCACACATACAAAGGTACATGCGTGGAAAAAACGGACTAATTCACATTCTCACACACACACACACACACACACACACACACACACACACACACACACACACACACACACACACACACACACACACACACACACACACTAGAATAAAGTCTGATGGGGAATAATTATTATGTGGATGGATCACACATTGTGTTCAGGTGGAACATATGTTTTTTGAATAGTTACACTAAATTGTTTTGGTATAATATTACATGGGTTTATCATGTGTGTTATATGTAATGTTTGATTGTTCAACTGCAGTAAGAAACAATCCTTGTGGTAAAAGGATGAGTAAAAGGTTGCATAGTCTGAAACTAGTATTGTACCTGTACCTTATATATTGTACTAACTCTGAGCACTGTATTTCAGCCTTTTTACCTCTAAACCAAAGCATAATTCAAATACCTTACAACCAGAAATGTAACACATATGAATATAAACAGATGTATGTTTTTCACATAATGTAGATATGACCAAAACTTCTAGACCGACAGTTAAAAGTATCAAGATCACCGCAGCAGAATAAGAGATATGGTCTTTTTTATTCAACACATATCTGACCTTTGTCAAAACCTGGGGCCTACATTAACCACAATGCAACTTGCTAGTAGCAGCTGATGCATCTTTAAACTGCTGACGTCAAGCAGAAATGAGGACAGGCAACATATATCTTCTTTCAAACTCCACAAATCGAACGTTTTTTTCAAACCCAACCAATGCTGACTCAAGTCAAAATTCAATTCAAATTCAATTCAAAAGCTTTTATTGTCATTGTTCAGAATACAACGAGATTCACAGTCACTGCTCCAGCGAGTGCTTTGAAAACAGACATATTAAAAACACAGATTAAAAGGTCTGACAGTTTCGAAGTGCACACAGCTTCGGATGGTCCGATTAATAAATAAATAAGTGAATAAAATAGAATTATGATAAAAATATATATGATAAATATTACAGTGTATACATAGAGACAGATCGTGATTATTGCACAGTGGGGATATGGGGAGTTATTTTTGTGTATTTAATGTCCAAATGGCCCATGGGAAGAAACTGTTTGTGAATCTGGAGGTGCGGGCTTTCAGTGAACGGTAGCGCCGGCCCGAGGGCAGCAGGTCGAACAAGATGACGGGCTGGGTGGGAGGAGTCCTTCATGATGGAACTGGTCCCCCTTGAGGCAGCGAGAGCTGGTGATGTCTTCCAGGGAGGGCAGAGGGCAGCCAATAATCCAAGTGAGATATTTAGAGCAATTGATTACATATTAGACAGTTTCTTCTCGAGCAACAAAGGGTGTTATAATGTATTTGTTGTTACCTATGCAGAAGTATGAATCTCCCTTAAGCAACAACTCTAAAACAACCACCATAATCTCAAAGCTACAATCACACAATCTAATTCAAACTAGTCATTTATCACATTTTCAATATAAAGGCTCTTAATCTGACCTGTAAACCTGAAAGGTTTTCAAATTAACTTATTAAATAACTAACAAACATGTCTGTAGAGTTGTTCTCCTCAACCTGCTGCCACTGGAGAGAGACACTGTCACTTTGGGCTTTAATCTATGAGACAGAAGCCTTGGGACATTTTCCATTTTTGGGATATTTCTGGTGTGAAAATAGAAAGCTTGGGGTAAATAAAGATGGATTGACAGGTGACTGTTTTGCACTTATCTGTGCCCCATACTGACTCCCAGTGGAGATAATATTTAGTGCAACATTTTTACTCCCAGTAACAGAACAGATTATCTGTAAAAACACCTACAAGACGATATTCAATCTCATAGCAATGCAAAGCCCCCCCAGACTGGATCACCATGGAAACAGTTGACCTGTAGTTACTCTCAGGACCTTGGCTGAATTCTTTAAAGTCCGATCATCTCTTTACAACCGAGTGCCCCAGAATACCAATCAGGTTTCCCCTGCATCTGTTGACCTTCTCAAGCTGACCAGTCAAGAGCAGCTCCATGCTGAGACTTCAAACATTTGCAGGAAATTCCATTAATTTCCCTCAACAGCAGATCAATAAACTTCTATAACCTTGTGCCCTTTGATCTTTTGTTTATGGCCTTCAAAAGGTAGTCATTACGAGTGAACCTATAACCAAACAAGAGATTGACTCTTTAACTGTTCTATTTGCAGCTCATAAAAGGGTTTATTTTTCAGTCAGAATACGTTGGAGTTAAATGGTCAAGTCAAAGAGCAACATTGATTTACTTTCAAAAAGACGAGTCCAACAAATACGAGAGGGAAGTGAATACTCCTGTGATATAATATCTATGAAATGCATTGTATAGGGGTGTGCAGAACAATACTTGAAGTATTAAAACTACGAATACAAAGAATTGTTTTGAGTATTGTAAACATGATGAATACATAACTTTTATCTGCTATTAATGCATATGGACAGTCTTCATAGGGTTGGTATACTGTAACAATGCTATTTCTATTCAGCAGTATTAATGGCTCACTCCTGTACATGATAGTATTTAATTCCCTTTTAAAGAGGAAGCCATGTTGTGATTGGTCCACCGCTCGGAGATGTCCCGCCCCTCACGTGCAATGTGTTGGAGCACTAGGCAATAGAAGCTATAGTGTTACATACTGTTGTCACTATGTTACTGAAGTAAACAAAGGAGTCCACTAGAGGCGTTTCGAGCAGGGGGGAGAGTGTGGTGGAGAAATGTTGGGATTTTAGCCTTTGCAGATTTACATGCACAAAACCCTATATAACACACCATAGGAAAAGGAAACCACAAAAGGAATAATATGCCCCCTTTAATAATAACTGTTGGGATCAAAATTGCCATTGCAGTCATTTTTACCCTACAGTGCAGGGTGCTTTGGTTGTGCCTTTTGTTTCTTGCATTGTTCACTGAGTTGATAGTGGAAAGCAAGTACAGACTGGACCCAGGCATGTGATGACTAAACTCTCACTAATTGACTCTTTCTCCAAAAGACCGTTCCAAGTCTTTATCAAATCATCTCCCATGGGAAATGAGAGAAAGAAAATCTATCAATACTCAACTAACTGTCACTATCAAACTCACACACAGTGCGGTGTCAAGCTGTGAGCATGAATTATGAGTACCACTCTTTTCAGATAATATATGGTACGGGGAATAATTTTATATTCCATAAAATGTCTAGTGTGAGACAATGAGGGAGTGTTAGATCCTGCCACAAGCAACAGCAAAACATCCATCTGTTGCCAGCATGTTATAATACTCTGTGACCACCGAGTGGCACAATCTAGTTTCTAGTTGAGGTCCTTTCTTACAGAATATATGCTTTCCAGCAGAGGTCCTCACAGTGACAGTATATCACAGTCTGTATAATGACAACCACTGTTTATTATTTTGCCAGTATCATAAAATAAACCAGTTTAGAAATCCCCAGCGTAGTTTCAAAACAAATATTAGTCTTCTTTATACATGCAAAACCTCAAGAGCTGAACATATGATAATGAACATTATACGTGAAAGAATAATTTATGTGGCGATCTTGAATTGAAAAGCAATAGACTGTTCAGGTGTTGAATACAAATAGTTCAAGCATAATGCTTATAAAATATAATGGTGAAATATGTATCTTATATGGTACTGAAATAACCCTCCATTTCTGTCTATTGTCACCTTCAATCATAATGTGCAAGCCCAGTTTGTCACCATTTTTTAAAAACAGGTACAAGTGAAAAGTAAATGTACATTTTGTTGTTTACAAATACAACATTGGCATCTTTGGAAACTCAAACAATGAGGAAGCAAGCAAATGTCCACAAAGCACAAACTATCTTTCGAAATATACAACTCGCTTTAGGGATATTCCACTGGATTCCATTAGATTTTACATGTTTTATATATATTTTTCCAAACCTACATAATAGTATGTTATCTATATCTGACTTTTATGGGAACTTGTAAGAATGCCCCTCAGGGGGAGGGCATCTGGATAAGCCTGCCGCTGTGAATATATTGGAGTTCCCCTTGTGCCCTTGTGCAAATGTGTCATACAAATACAGATAGGGGATGTAACAACAGCCAAAGGGTGTGTATGGGAGAGACTGTTGGAGTGGACCATTTCAGCATGAGTGCCTGTTTGGCTGCATCTCTTAGAACATTACACTTTCTAACACCCTCATGGACATCTGCCTACAGTCAGCACACACACACACACACACACACACACACACACACACACACACACACACACACACACACACACACACACACACACACACACACACACACACACACACACACACACACACACACACACACACGCACACACACACACGCAATGAAAACTCAGAATCATCCAATATATTAATCACAGGCTACAGGCTAAAAACTGTGTTTGTTGCTACATGTTACTATTGGTTACTCTTGGCAGTTAAAGCTCGTTGTTAAGTGAGGGTGTTCTGCAGAACAATAATAAGTGTCTTCACATGAATGTACTGCTTCACTGTTCAGGAATATGTTGCTAAGCCTTTGTTGTTTCACAAAGGCATTACTCAGACAAACTTATTTATGCACATTCTTATTGAAATAACTTCAGTATGTATTAGGGCAGTCTTTAACATCCCAGTATTTGTGGATTCTCTCGTGACAGATTTGGGTGTGCAGCTGAAAGGAAAACACATTAAAGAAATAATAAAGAGAGGGTGGGACAATAAGTGCATAGTTCACACGTATTTTTATAATACAGCGGAGTTCCACGAACACAGGAGTCATTACATAAGTCCCAGTGAATAATCAACAACAATGGTTAGGTTGATAATTGCTTTGTTATTCATCAGAGACAGAAAGTATGAATGAATGTTTATTCAAGAATTGTTTTTAAATCTTATAAAGTTATTAAATCTTATAACGCGTGCATGCATACATTACTCGTCTACGTTAACAGGGGGCAATGTAGAAAAAAGTTTGACCTTTACTCCTTTGCATTCATCACAAACTGTAACTAGCTCGGTCCTGTTTGTCTTCAATGATAAACAAAGACTTGGGTAAAAAACAAAAACAAATTACATTATAGATTTTTTCTCTTTCATTTATTTATTACATTTGTATCTAATATTGAATCTTTTTGGCAACCCAGCAACACTTGGGCCACTTACAACATTTAAATACTGCTTCATGATTTAAGATGTAACATATGCCATGACATATAGGCTAAAACAGTGGTTCTCAAACATTTCTCTGTCATTCCACTTTGAACAGGTGGGCCTTTTCAAGCCCCACCTGTTCCTCATCGCACCAATAAAATGGTAGGCCAAGACACTTGGCAGTGTATATATTTAGCACATTTTAACATTATTATATGCTTACTTTTAACCTTTGTGTGCTGTTTGGGTCTGTGGGACCTGTTTTCAGTGTTTACTAAAATAAAATGCATTCAATTTAATTATTTTAATGTGCTTTATTTGGGGGTGGACCGCACCTCCTCCAGGGAGGTCCGGGGGCTTACACCCCCGGGAAGATTTGTTTTAAATGTTGAAATTAAAAGTGAAATGCATCAATCTGGTATACTTTGAGCACAAAATGAATTTATGGATACAGCTCTCAACACTCAGATGAAAGGGAGCTGTATACTTTTCAATAATCCAAACATCTTTAGAATATGATCACAACCAATAACCAATCATTTAAACTTGTTTATTCTTATTCTCGTTTTTTTTTTTTTTACTGTCCTATGTACACATTGGAAGGGTTTCTTACTTTATTTTTTACAACTAGGCTATATTAAATAGATAAAGGTGTGCTCTCTCTCTGTCTCGCTCGCTCACAGAGGCTGTTTGATCCTCCGTGGCGATGATGACGGCTTGCGTTAAAAAATTATAATAAACATAGGCCTATTTGTCAAGTGGGGGGACACAAACGGGATTTTGAAAAGTGTCATGGTTAAACTCCTTACATTGCTTTTCTTCCCGACTGCAACGCTGTTGTGTGTGTGTGTGAGAGCGTTTCACATTTGTGTATGAGAGATTTTTACATATGTCTGTAAATGATTTTGGTTTCAGTCGTGTGTGTGTGAGCAGGCTCGGATTGGCCATCGGGAGATTCGGGACTTTTCCCGGTGGGCCGCTGCCGTTGGTAGGCCGCTGCCGTTGGTGGGCCGCTGCCGTTGGTGGGCTGCTGCCGTTGATGAGCTGCTACCTTCGGTGGGCCGCTGGCTCTGGCATAGGTGGGCCGTGGACTTTCACAGCGCCGCTGCACCGGTACCGCACCCGCCACCGCAAACACCCGCCGCTGCGAGGCTCCGGCGGCTCCGGCGGCCAGTCTCCGGCTGTAACAGTCCACTACCGCCCGCGAGGACCCAGGTTCGATTCCGGCCTGAGGTCCAAAACAATTATTTAAAAAATCTCCCGTTCATCGCGTCCATTTGCGACCCACCTATAACATCTCTGCGCCCCACCAGTGGGGCGCGCCCCACACTTTGAGAAACGCTGGGCTAAACACAGGTGTTAAAATTGCCATTAAACAATTACTACTTTTATTCAAGTGCCCTAGAAAGTGACAGTCTTTTGTTAATATACTTCAAATTTTTGGACTTGGTATACTGTATTGTTTGAGAAGTGTGTGAGTTACCATTTTGATATCCAACAACTGCTGTGCCTTGTTGTGCTTATAATAAAGCCTTTAAATCTTTGTTTTGAATGCAGGACTTGTACTTGTTATGGAGTGTTTTCATTACTTTTACTGAAGTAAAGATCAAAATACTTCTCCCAGCCCTGTCAGAGGGGTGTTGGTGGATGTGGGATCATTCAGACCACTTGGGGGACTCGGGTATCCCAGATCAGGAGGAGGAGCCTCGCTGGAGGAAGTAGCTCCACAGCTTGGATGTGTGTGTGTATGCGTGTGTGGAGTAGTTACCTCCACAGTGAGAGTGTCGCTAACCACTGGATTGTTAAAAAAGACAAGCAAAAGTCACCCTCGGGAGGAAAACACACACCGACTCGCTTTCGAGGAATAGTTTTGAGTTGTTTTTCCCACGTTCTCGGCACAGGTTGAAGCGGTGCAGCCGGTCCAGAAGCGAGCATTATGCATTCAGACTGCAGGCTGCTATGGGCAGAGCGGTAATGGTGGGCAGGGGACCGACAGGGGCCGGGGTTCTCGTCCTGTCGATTCTCATCATCCTCACCACGGAGGACTGTCGAGCTCAGAAAGGTTGGTGCCTCACAGCTGCGGTGACAACTGCAGGCGGAACCCAGTGCGTAAAAGCACCGCTGCGGCCATGCTGCTTCTCCAAAGTGTGAACACGGGGGGGGTTTAAGTGTTTTTAGAGATGAGCTGAAGGAAACGCTACATTGTTATTGTCCCCCAGAGTTAAAAAGCTGCCTTACATGGCCGTGTGTACGTGGAGTTCCGCTCAGTTTGCACTGCTTGCCGCCGCCCGTCATGGTGAGAGACGGGTTTAGTGAAACCAGGCAAACCGGTTCTTTAACAAAAAAAGCAGATTGTAAAGAAATAAAGGCTGCTTTGTGGATCAGTTGCTAGCTGAATTAATATAGGGCTATAACTGATTTGTTAGACGTTTAAAGTCACAGTCCCAATCTTATTTGAGTTCCCTAATAAGCGAGTTACCTTTAAAATGGCATGTTTTCTTAATGGAGTCTGGATTTAAGATGTCTTTAGGAGATATTTGGCAACTTACCATTGTTTCTCGGTCCAGGTTGCCCACTGTATACACCGTTTTCCCTAAATCAACTACTATAAACACGGAAAGCTTAATATGTTCGATTATATTCAAGTTACTTTACTTTCTTCCTAAATACGCATATTTACGCAGTTTTTCAGAGCCCACAGCCAACCTCAGGTGGTGCGAGATTGGGGGTGGGGTAGCAATGGGGGCAAGACTGTAAACACGTGGACACAGTTGGTCATAATTCTACATTTCACATAAATTAGAATTTAGTTTTTCACAGAAAGTATCTCGTGGTATATTGTGTGATGATATCAATATCTAATGAGGTCTTATGATAAAGCAGGAGGAGTGATTTAGGTTGTGCTCTGATTTGTTTTTGAGCATGAGGGGAAACTTGAGGAAGGTAATCTGAACTCCTGCTGAATGCCATGCAGTTGATCGGTGTTTGTGAGTCAGAGTTGAGGGAAGCAGCTTTGTTTTTGTCTTGTTCATCTGGACAGTGTCCACTGAGAGGCTCTTATATAACCCCAGGTCCACAGAACATCCACTTAGCACCATGAAGCGTGACTGAGTGCGTGTCCACACACAATGTCTCTGACAGCTCAGAGGGCACAAAAACAAACTATCCTTAAAGAGTCTGAGGTCATAAACACAAGATCAGATACCTCCTTTTCCTTATTACCTTTTGATCTGTTTATTTTATCTGCTTCACAGCCACAAGTATTTATTGTCTTTTTAAATCAAAGCCAGCTTTCCTGCTCAACCTAATTAAAACACATTACATTATTTAGGCAGGGGCTTCAAATTCTTTATGCATTTTTTTGTTTGGTCCAGAAAACATCCTGATGTATTCAAATGTCTTGTTTAGTTTGACCTATTTGACTATCACCACCTAAAGACACTATGCAAGTCTTTTAAGTAATAGAGAATTATGGCATTTTTTTCAAGAAGTGTCTTCAATAAAAGGTTAAACTATCAACTAATTGAATGATTGATTGGTGTTATTATACATTTATCAGGGCATTTTTAGGAAACTATTTAATCTGTGGTTTTATAAACATCTAATTTCCACGTGTTTGTATTCAAATACAGAACTTGTTTATCATAAAGAGGGAATATGTCTCCCCATTTGACAGCGTTGCCCATTGATGCAATATTGTTAGTCTGCACTGTAGGTCTATGACGCAGGGGAATACGATATCACACTCAAGCAGACTCAAGGCTTCTTGTCAGTTTTGATTTTGGTCTTTTTCATGCTATTTCTTTACCTTAAGGAAAATAAAGAATAGATTTACCTTATACTTAAACCCTCACTTCCATTGCATTAAAGGCTTATGAAGAGTACCTCAATTAAAATATTTGTATGCTCTTACTTTTTTAGCAGCCTGCTCTTTTTCCTCATACTTTGTGTTGTCCTGCAGGGGATGGCTGTGGCCCCACTGTACTTGGCCCCAGCAGTGGGACTCTGTCCTCTCTGGGTTACCCGGGAACATACCCCAACAACACGGTGTGTGAGTGGGAGATCAGCGTGCCGCGCGGCAGCAGGGTCCACTTCCACTTTGCAGAGCTGGACATAGAAGATAGTGACTGCCAGGTCAACTACCTCCGCCTCTACAATGGCATCGGGCATCAGAGGAGTGAGATTGGTGAGAGTCATGAGCAGATACTACAGTGGGCTTGAACTGATATGGGATAGAAACCACTCATTTTGGGACTAGTTTTTACCAAACGGAAAACTTTGTTCGCCAAAGTCAATTAAAAAAACCAGCATGACAGTCCTTTTAGTGACACTATACTGCATCAGAGGTACTTTTAGGATAGTAAAAATAGTCAGGGTTAACCACATCCTTAAACATTACATCTCCCAACCTGCATGAATCTTATTATCTTCGTTGCTGCCTGTGTTTTAATGCACAAAAGAAATAAGGTGATGACAATTGAGAACATATTACTTTTGTGTTTACTGTGAGACCTGAACTACATACAGCTGATGAGTAAACATAATTTCCATTGACCCAAATACATTTCTTTTTAAGATATATGAGAAGGCAGCCTTAAGAGATACTTAATAGATCTTAACAGAAAGCTGAGCGTTAAGCAGCAGACTTCCAGGAAGAGTTTTATTTCTTATAATTTAATTTTCAGCTTTAGTCACACTATGCATTTCTGAGTTAACCAAATTGGTTTTTATAGAGTTTCATAAGTGCTTGCATCATTTTCAGAAGACATAGAGCTGGATGTTTTTATTTATTTAAGTTGAAACAGGAATATTTTTGGATAAAAGAGAAATGGAAATCATTCCTTTCACCTCTTTGCACTTTCACTATGATACTTTCCATGTCAAAGTATTTGTTTACATAATGATTCAAAAACCAAGCTGCTGCTGTGCCAGGTTACTTTAGTGCATGTGAAAGGCATCGGCCACATGATTAGGTCTACAGTCACTATTGGTCTCGTGCCAAAGTGCTGCAGGGTGCACTTTTAATGAGAGTTAAGCTAACTATTATAACAAATATTATTAAAAACCAGCTGTAGGTGAAGAATTTAATTGGCTTTTATTTTATTTTTTTGTAGCCGTAAAAAGATGTCCCTTTTTAAAAATATAGAGGAAAATAATTCATCTGATTTCTGCAGAGAAAATCTCACTTTTTACAAAGCTCTTGTCTCACTCGGCTCAGTTCTGATGGGTAAAATCAAAGTGTGATAAAATAATGTCAAATTACGGATTTATTTAGTAACTAACCATGTAATAATCACGATAATACAGGAAGCAGGTCAATATTGCCATATGTACCCCGACAGGGTAATGCAAAACCCAGAAACTTGTAATCTTGAACTAACCGTACATATATATTATGTTTTTGTTTTGTTTTGTTAGAAACTTTGTTGTATATGTAAACATAAGCTGGCTTTTATGACTAACCAGTGCCTCTTTGTCATCTACTGCTCGTTTCTCATCCTGTGCTGTTTAACAGTGAAGTACTGCGGCCTGGGTCTGAGGGTCGGACAGCTGATCGAGTCCTCCACCCACCAGGTCACGGTCCAGTTCATGAGCGGGACCCACCACAGCGGGCGAGGATTCTACCTGTCATACTCCACCACCCAACACATAGGTAACTACACCTGTCTGAGTCACCTGCTGATCATCTGTAGCTCCCAGTCTGCAGGGTGGGGGTACCTTTTCTGTTTCTGTTCTTAAATGCCTGCGCCAAGTATATTGGGCTACTGGATAAAGGAAGACGCTATGCATTTGCATTATCAATCATACTGGTAGCAAACCTTCTACTTGCTGCTCATACAAAAGACTAACAGTTAAAGATGAGTTGAGTTGAATGGAGACTGTGTCTGCTGCTTCGTGATAAGGTTGCTTCTGTCGAAATGAGAGGAGCATTTATGACTTGGTGTTTGCTCTATTTTGAAAAGTGTATTTAAACTCACAGAAGAGACAAAGAGCTGCCGTGCTGTGAATACTGATTTCTGACCAGCCACATATCAGGAATTTCCGCTGAGTCCTAACGCCATTGGGAATCAGTCATCGTCTGAAATGATTGTATTTTTCCTACTTAAATGTAAGAACAGAAGGAATTGAATACAGAAAAGTGAATTATTTTAAGGTAAATATTTAGCAAAATCCTAACATTAAGCTCAGTGTTTTCTTTGTGAGTCAGCACTGTGATGAAACATGGTGAGAGGTTTATTTTCTTGTCAATCACTTATTAGTTTAAGCACTTTCAGCGTCATTAAGGTGCTATGATTCTTTCAGCATAATCTAATAAAAGCCAGAATTCACAAAATGGAAAGTTGCATGAATAAAACACAGTGGGAGAGATGGTTGATGTCAGATCTGATCAAGGAACACATCAAACAGTCTTTCTAGTCGCCACCAAACCTTTGTACATGGCAGTTTAATACGTTGGTGTAGATTCAGCCATCTGTTAAAGTCCATGAGACACCAAAACACTTTTTTCCGTTAATAAGAAAGTTGTTGTCACTGTGCGATTGCAATTTCAGACGGCCGTGCTTTGTCATGCGGAACATTTACAGAAAAACAGATAATTGAAGCCACAAGAAGAAGAGGAGGATAATGATTGTGTCTAAGTGTCTCTGTGCAGCTGGATCACACTGCAAGGCAAACAAAGCGGTCAGATGGACTCAACTAGTTTTCCCCTTCAAAGAACTGGTGTGTGTAACTGATTGTGCAGATGAGCGTGGGAGGATAGTTTGCACAGCTAAGTAAATCAGTCACCATGGCGACTTGCAGAGGTTGGGGGGTGTTTGTCAGTTTGACTCACTGGTTGGTTTTCCCAGATAAATGAGTTTTTTCATAATGCGGTGGAGACTCACTGAGATTGACCACAGGCACCGTGGGGTTAACAAAGACTTCCCAGCCGCCCACATCATCCGACTGTGGCGTGCCTCATCATCACTGAAACACTTGTGTTAGTGGGTCCCCCTAAACACACACACACACACACACACACACACACACACACACACACACACACACACACACACACACACACACACACACACACACACACACACACACACACACACACACACACACACACACACACACACACACACACACACACACACACACACACACTTGTTTTGAGCTGTATGACTTTGATATGTCTGGAGTTGAGTGCAAGTCAAATGATTAATCAGCAACAATGTTGATACTTGAAAAAGTTTGTGTGCAATTTATCCAAAACAAAAAGGCCAACATAAGACAATTAATGTCATTTTTGACTATTTCAATAAGACACAACTGGTTATTGACAAGACAGTGTTATTTACCATGATATTTGTGAATGAATATTTGCTGTCAAATGATTAGTCTTCTACTATTTCAGCTCTATATAGTTTCTAGTGCTAAAAAGATCAGATTTATGAATACAAAATAGTGAAAACTGAAATATAATCAGCAACTATTTTTATAAACGATTAATTGTTAAACAAAATTTAAAGCTAAAGAGTTTGGTTTAGGTCTCTCAAACTCATAAAAAAATATTATTTTGTAGTTTTTATCTCGCTGTAACTGAATATCTTTGAAAAATGATTGTAAGTTGCAACCCTAGTTGGTAAATATTACTTCAATTCAAGCCAATCTTTCTGTGAGAAAATCACAATTCACAACTTTAAAAAATGTTAATACGAGATAATGAAATGTATGAATTGACTGGAAAAGCCTTGAGGTTGAACTGTTGCCAGAGAGGAACAGAGAGATATTGGGAGTGATGGGTTTGTGCAGTGTGCAGAGGAACCGGTTCTGACACTGTTTGTTTGCCTTTTGCAGATCTAATCACCTGCCTGGACAAAGGGGCTGATTTCCCAGAGGCAGAGTTTAGGTAAATAACATTTTGCTTTGTGTGGAATGGATAATTATGTGATCAAGCTGTTTGATATGTATTCATTGTGCATGTCTCTCTTTCTGCATAGTAAATACTGTCCTGCAGGCTGCTTGACATCTACCGAGGAGATTTCAGGAACTGTACCCAATGGCTACAGGGAGGTGAGCACATTGTGTGTGTGTGTGTGTGTGTGTGTGTGTGTGTGTGTGTGTGTGTGTGTGTGTGTGTGTGTGTGTGTGTGTGTGTGTGTGTGTGTGTGTGTGTGTGTGTGTGTGTGTGTGTGTGTGTGTGTGTGTGTGTGTGTGTGTGTGTGTGTGTGTGTGTGTGTGTGTGTGTGTGTGTGTGTGTGTGTGTGTGTGTGTGTGTGTGTGTGTGTGTGTGTGTGTGTGTGTGTTCGTGTTCGTGTGTGTGTGTGTGTGTGTGTGTGTGTGTGTGTTCGTGTGTTCGTGTTCTCTTTGTGGTGGCCTAGCGTCACAATTCGATTTTCCTCCTTTTCTCTTAATCTCACATCTTTTCGTCCGTCTGTAAACGGGCCTAAGCTTCATGGTGTGTGAGTCCTGGACTGATGACCTCACAGCCCCCCCGCAGAGCCTGAGGTCATGGGCGCCGAGTCTCTGGCTGATGACTTCATGTTCAGAGCTTGGGGTTTTTTTTTTTTTATATGGAGGGAGGGAGGGGTGTGTTGCTGCTGGCTGATGGGAGGACAGGGAGGAGCGTCGGGGGTGTGCTTCAGGGAGTGAGGTGCCCCACAGGAACAGAGGAGGGGCCGGGTCAGCGGGTGAGAGGGAGGTGAGATAATAGTTTGGCCGAAAATAATAAGCCTCTAATCCAGTCCAGCTGCAAGAGGGCGCTGAGCGGAGCTGTGTGTGGAGTGTGTGAGACAATAAGCTGCGAGTGAGTCAGTGTGAGGAAGAGGCTGGAGAGCATGCCGAAGGTTTTGTATATGTGCAAATGAATCATTCCTGCCTGTGTTCACAGGGTGTGTGTGTGTCACCAATTTGTAATATTCTGGTTATTGTTCAGGCGTTCTTTGAGTCTCCCCCACCTTAAAACAGACCCTGCAACTACTTTTTCTTTTTTTAAATCTGGTGTTTCTAACAGTGTGTGTGTTCTTTATTTCCACATATCTATGTGTGTGTTGTTTTATGTGTGCGAGTGTGGTCTCCTCAGTTGGAGGCAGGGAACGGTTTGGAGCAACGCTTTGTGTTAGCGGTTTGGTATGGCGCTCTTTAGGATGTGGTGTGTGTTTTTGGGAAGTTTAGGAGTCACAGGGCAAGTGTTGATTGCTAGTGGCAGCATTTGACATACGTGTGTGTGTGTCTTTGTGAATACATGTGCTTGCCACTCTGTGGGTCACCAGTGTTTTCCCACAATCTTGTCAGCTGTGGATTCCAGTGCGGGTCTTTTCCAGGAATGAAATCCCACCTCACTCAAACAGCTGTTCGCGGGAAGGAGCTCGTGACCGGAGTAGGATTGTGTTTTTTTTTGTCTGCTTCTCCGTGATGTGGCAGCAGGTTTGGACAGGAATGCAGCCGGCAGTGAATCATTACCGTCAGTAACCCTCAGTATCCTCTCTACAGAAGAGTGACATCATGCTGACTCATCAGCCTTTTATCCGCCACAGTCTGAAGGTTAAAAGGTTCTTCTTTGTGAGCTCACTGTAAGACAGTACTGCCTGTTCCTGCAAATGCTTTATTAGAACCAACTGCCTTTCCACCAGAGATACTTATCTTCGGTATTGATTTGTTGCTTAAAATATCTTTATGTGAGTTTTTACTCTTCGAAGAGTTAGTCCTGGGTGATTATGCTCTATTATTAATTATATAGGTGATATTAGTAGATATTGCAGAAATCGAACTCCTAATTGTGATTAACCAAATAACATATTGGGACCTTTTACAGTTGGGCCATCAGAACAAACTATGTGATGGGTACTGTTTCTTAATTACCTTGCACCAAATTTGTATTAGTAAACATATTGACATTACCATAAATCTGCAATAAGCTGATACCGGCTGACCGTCAGATAAATTGGTCTAGCTCAGATCAGGTCTAGCTTGTTATATCAAATTCAGCTCATTGACTGTAACTGTCATCTATTAAAGACGGTGTAAAACAGAGCATGAACATTAAGAAGTCTTGATAGATTTAAAAATCGACCCACAATGGTCTGACACACACATGCTGGGGAATTCAGCATTCACTCAGGCTGCAAAATGAAGCATTGGTATTCATATAAGGAGGTTTAGGATGTCTAAGTGTTTTTTTGTAATTTTGTGAACCGTTAAAATGTATTCAATTTGCCCAATGTTCAACGTTCATCAGATGTTGTGGCAGTTTGTTGTAATGGAAATATAAAACATTACCACCGGCATCCCTTAATCCCCCCTCCTCTCTCCCCTGCAGTCCTCTCCTGTGTGTGTGGCAGCCGTCCATGCAGGCGTGGTATCCAACGCTGTGGGGGGGCGGATCAGCGTGGTGAGCAGCAAAGGCATCCCTCACTACGAGGCCACACTGGCTAACAATGTCTCTTCCACTGGGTAAGAGAGAGATAGTTGTGAATCACAGATACATTTCAATTATATTATTACAAACCAAAAATGTAATGAATGTTAGAAATAAGATCAAAAGTGTACTCATGGTTGAATTGCTAACTTAAAGTAGCCAGAATCGCAGTATTTATTGGTTAAAAAAACACTAATCTATGTCTTCTGATGCTTTACTTCTCTCTTCAGAGGAACTTTGTCCGACAGCCTCTTCACCTTCAGGACCAACGGTGAGTTCTTTCTGGTTCTGGAGCACCATAAGCAGCTGTAATTGTTTCCCCCTGTTGATGTAATTATCAGCGTCAACATCTGTTCTTTTAAGTGACTGTAAATCTTGCCCTAGAGTCCCTTATTTTTATTAGTCTGAAGTGCATTACTTTGCTGTTTTTATACATTCTCTCACTTCACCTTTCATTGCTTTTATCTGATGCCACGTTTCTAATAGGTCACAGGGATGGCATATAAACATGTTCAATATTGATATTAAATGGGCCTCTCTGTGCTTGCAGGCTGCTCTGGGACGCTCGGTTTGGAGTCTGGTGGCGTTGCGGACACTCAGCTGTCCGCCTCGTCTGTGTGGGAGTGGATCGTCGGTCAGCAGAGTGTATGGGCACCATCGGGGGCGCGGCTTAAAAAGGCGGGGCTTCCCTGGGCATCTGCTCAGAGTGATCTAAAACAGTGGCTGCAGGTCGACCTCAAGAAGGAGAAGAGGATCACAGGTACACAACGATAAACACTATCTTTCATTTTCTAAAATAAGGCTCTTAGCTTACACACCTGTGGTCTTGTTCAGCCTTGTTAGCAGTTTGGCTCTAGGGTTACATGTTGCTTTTTAGGTTGTTACACCACTTTGGAATATAAATATCACCATAAATATTGGATGGATTCTCATATGGCTGGGCGATAAGCAGAAAGTCACTTTACAGTTTGCAAACTGAGAAATAACCACAATTATTCCTTATTACAATATCCAACATTTAAGACAATCCTATCACAATATAGATATTATATCAATATACTGCTGAGCACTAGATGGTCATGGAATATTATAAAGATATACATGCGGCCCAGAGGGAGAATCCTTATGTCTGGCACAACCAGGACCTCATTTGGTATTGGTATACTGGATAAACTGCCATTCATTTTGGTACAATCATGTTTATTTCAAAATGAAAAGTAATTCACTGACTTCCTATCATCATTTTGTGGTCAAAACATATTGTGTCCAATACTTCGGTTTTACTAAACGGATATTCCCACCATCCTCAGTTTTATATTAATTCATGATGATCATGTTAACGGCTAAACAAACATGGTGAACATGTTACATCAGCAAGCAGGCATTAGCATTCAGCACTGTGATGAATAACGGCCTCACAGAGCTGCTTTAGACTCTAAGTCGTTTGTATTTCATGTCGGAGCCAACTTTACATCATCTTCCTGTTTCTATTCTGCCCTTTCACCCAGGTATCACCACCACCGGCTCCACCCTCAGAGAGTACCGGTACTACGTCTCAGCGTACCGGGTGCAGCACAGTAACGATGGCCAGCAGTGGCTCAGCTACAGGGAAGCAAATTCAACACAAGACAAGGTAATGCAATCACCAAATCAATAAACCCTATTTGCTGAACAATTGCATCATGGGCTTTTAGTGTTTTTTTTTTCTTTACTTCAAATTAGTGCAAATGGATAAAAATGTCACTCTAGCTGCAGGGGCACATACTTGGACTGTTTCCATAGCAACTGGTATTGACTACGAGATGTTTATGGCAGGAAATGATAGCCGTCAGTGGTTTGAGTTAAGTGCTGTGGTAGACAAGTCGGGACACTCGGGCATTAATAATGAATGGATATGGATTTAGTGGCGGGTTGTCGGGATGGAGCTGCTCTCTGCTGGGATTCCCAGGCTCTTATTGTGTGGGGGAAGCAGTTATTAGCTTGCCAAGTTGGAAAATAATCAGCTCATGGCTTACAGTGCAGTTGTTCACACAGTCTGAAACAAGGACTTTTCCCCCCTCTTAACTACTACTGGGCTTTAGTCAGGTTTACATGTCTGGCATTAGTAAGAGTATGCTCTCTTTCTCTGGTAGATTTTCCAAGGCAACATCAACTACCTGCATGAGGTGAGGAATAACTTCATTCCTCCAATCGAGGCGCGGTTTGTGAGGATACACCCGACCCTATGGCATCAGAGAATAGCACTCAAGTTGGAGCTGGTTGGCTGCCAAATTCTTGGTTTGTAAAATTGTGGAATAGCAAATAATGAATTTGCATGTTATTGTAAGTTATACATGTTTTTGTTCTATAATATGATTACAAATGTGTCTCACAGCGAAGCCAGTACCAAGGGTGTTTGACCCCTATCGTCATACTCCACCTTTTATGGGTACAAAACGTCCACCTCACTTTGGACACACCACTCACCCCCCCGACATCAGGAACACCACGATGCCTCCTCACACTGGTAAAGGTGCGCTGCATTTCAGTTTGAAAAATCATTTGTTTTCATCCTAAATTTGCAGTCTGACGCTTATCACGGCCTTTTTTCCCCCTCAGATGTGGCGCTGGCAGCGGTTCTGGTGCCCGTGTTGTTCATGGTTCTGACTGCGCTCATCCTGACTGTGGTGTGTGCGTGGCACTGCAGGAGCAGGTGTGTATTCTCATTGTCATGTCAGGGTGTCCGCGGGGTCTTAAAAAGTATTAAAAGTTGATAAATCAATTTAGCGAAAATTAAGGCTATTAAAAAGTATTAAACGGCATTTTCCAAGGTATTAAGAAGGTCCACAGCAACGACAACATGAAACACCCTTTAATTGACTGAAACGACATGTCGGGAAACCCCCTCAAGGCGGCCCCATGCATAGCGCGCCGTCTGTCGATGGGGATCAAAGCTGTCCGGTCCCACATGCTAAGTGCTAGCCAGAAAGCCGCGGCGTTTAAGTCCCGACTCTCCCGATGGCCAATCCGTGCCTCCCCTGACTGCACGTCGCTGACACACATTGCTGCAGTGCAGACTCTCTGAGCCGCGAAGGAGCAGCGGAGTCCAGGCGATGCTGCTCCCCCAAGGAAGAGACACATGTTCACTAAGCCAGACTATATCCGGTCACAGAGATCTGCTATTTTAAAGTAAAGTCAACACGATATCGACCCAAAATATAGTCTATATTAAGAACGAGAAAAGTATTAACATATATATCGGTTTTTGTAAACATATGACAAATGTGCGAGAGTGATGACGTCAGAGCATCCACCTATGTGCCGGGCCAATTTAACCCCTGGGTATTTTTGAGGGAGCTCCTATATGGCATTATGTGGCCGCTGAAGCTCACCAAAGTTTAATATATTTCATAGTTCAATGTTTTGTCAATTGTTTTGTTTATTGGTCAAATACTGGTTTCTAATGGTTTCGGAGGAGTTTTACTGGAATGAAAGAGCACAGAGTCTACAGAAGCAAAAAAGCAGCATACTGCATTAAACCTGACCTTGACAGAGAGGTTGAAGTTCATGTGGAAAGGAGGCTTCAGTAGTCTGTCTGCACTCTGTTTAGTTTTGCTATCTTACAATCAATATAGTAAATGTGAGGTAAAGTGTGTCGCCAATGTAACCGGTTAGAACTCAAAGTTGCGATGAGGTCTTAAAATGTATGGAAAGGGTCTTAAAAAAGGTCTTAAAAGGTATTAAATTTGACTTCATGATTCCTGCATATACCCTGCATGTACAAAAAAACAAAAAACTGATGTCTTGTGAAGCCCTCATTGCATTGGTGGAATATGGTGTCAAAACCATATAATGCAAGTCTCCTCCTATTATACTATTTTTCGGCATATATTAAGGACATGTCTTATATAAAAGACATATCTATAAAGTGTTTTGCTCAAAATACCAAAACAGATCACCCATTCTAGCCATGCCTCATACCCCTCTATTTCGGCCCTGTTAGAGAAGTGCTGATTCCGGGTCTGTAGCTTTAAAAAAAGAGATTTAAAAAAAAAAAGATGTGGGTAAGGAAGAAAAGAGAGAGGGTTGTTTTTTCCGGACACTTTGTGAGTCTACCTACATACCGGGGACACACATTTATGAAAATACATCAAAAAGTGCATTTTGCATGATAGGAGACCTTTAACACTAAACCCAGGTTCATTTTTAGGATTTTTGTACCAATTCAAATTATTATTTGTTTTATGAGGGATGTCCCAAACTAATTTCTTTACCACCGATCCAAATCTGATCAATTCATATTTTGTATTACTACCGGTAATATTGATTTTTCAAGCTAATACAGCTGCAAAGGGATTATTTATGATGTTACTTTCTAGTATGTATGAAACAATTTTTGTCATGAGGACTATTACACAGAATGCAACATTTCACGAAGACAGACAGCACGGAAGTGAACATGTTATATAGTCTGACTTGACTTTTCTCTCTTCATAGGAAAAAGAGCTCAGACGGAACATATGATCTCCCTCACTGGGACCGCACAGGTATGTAATGTCTGCAGCACAGCCTGAATGTCTCCATGTGTTCGGTGAGAGTGTTCTGCTGTAGCTCACTGTGTCTCTGCTGCAGACTGGTGGAAAAGCATGAAGCAGCTGTTGCCCTCCAAGATGGTGGAGACGGAGGATTCAGTTCGGTACAGTGAGGTGGCCCGGCTGGGGAGAGGGGCCGTACCCAGACTACATGCTGAACCTGCAGGTAAACACTGTGGTGGCTGTTCAAGCAACCAAGAGTCCTTACTAGGTTGCTGCAGTCAGACAGGTTGTGTTCCTTGAGATTTGTTGAGGTTTCAGCTGCTTTTAAAGACACCCTGTGGAGTTTCAGTTTTCAAAAAACACCTTCATCCAAGTTCAGTTTGTTCTCAAAGAAAAACAATTTCAAACCAGAACAAGAAATCAAAGTTCCTAAGATCAAGTGTAGTTTGCTCCTTCTTGTTTTTTAATAAATCTGTTAATATAATAGTTTATCCTGGTGTGCGCTGAACTTTGATTTACCCGGCACCAGCTGGCACCCAGGGGAGAAGCACTGCTGAGTGTCTTCAGTTTATTGCAAAACCTTTGTTTTGAATGTTGTGAAATCAGTTTTTTTTTCGCCCAAGCTTGTGGTCTTCCTGTTCTTCTCATCCTTTATTGCAGCAATTCTTTCTTCAACAGATCATTACAGTCACAATTGGCTGTATACAGAGTTGCGTGAAAACAAGGAATGACATACAACTGTTTCATTAGTTTGCTAGGCACTTACTGCCTTTGTAATTTCAAAATTGTATATTTCCACATCAATGTTATGGCAGCAACTCTTCTCCATTATGCTGCTTAATCTCCACTAGACATGCAGGCATTACTATTTACTGATCAGATGTTTACAGAAAGGGTCAGATTTCTATCCAAAAAAAGCTAGCTTGGGCATAAATAAACACAGGCCTTTTTAATGTTTAATGAATAAAAACCTGAGCATGTATACAGGATAGCATCTGTGACACAGACGACACGGGGACCCGCTTATCAAAACATTGCATTCCGGTGCAATAATGGCAAACATCTTAACAAGGAGCCTTTTTAATGATCAAATTGTGCTTTTGGGGTCTTATTTGGAATTGCTATGTACATTATTGACTGTTAAGTAACCTATAAACTGTTATATAATTAGGGTAACAGGTGACAAAAGTATAAACTTAATTAATACTTTATGAAATGCTCTCTTTTCAGATTACGCTGAGCCCCTGGTGAGTGGCGTCACAACGTTAGGGGCCCGGTCCACCTTCAAACCAGACGAGGGTCCCGACCCAGGATACACGGACCCCGACCTGTACGACGCTCCCATCTCGCAGGACGTGTATCACGCCTACGCAGAACCCTTACCAGCCACGGGATCAGAATACGCCACGCCCATCGTGGTGGATATGGGCTGCCACCCATCAGGGGGCTCCACTCTGAACCAGCCCTCCACGGTGTGTAGCTTCATGGGTGCCGGGCCCCCCTCCCTGCTCACTCGGACAGACAGCGGCCGCTCAGGGAGGACGGCCTACGATACGCCAAAGAATGCCACTGGACAGGCCACGCCCCCTGAGGATCAGACCTATCAGGTGCCTCAGAGGAACACTCAGAAGCCCAAAGGAAAGAGCTGAAGAGTCCGGATGCACATGGCCTTAATCTGCCCCGACACAACCCAGCGGAGGGTTGTGACGGAGGAGGGGGAGTGAATCTGTGAGCCCCGGAGCCCGGCTCCAGTCTTGAATGAACACTACCTTAGCTTTAGATTCATCTGGAGATGTCTGTATTGCCTAAATGTTTCTGCATTGTCACAATCTGCTTGTGTAGTGCCATTACAGTCCTATCACTGAAACCACAAAGATGAATGTGTGTGTGCCAGGTGGAGGGGATGGATAAAGAGGAGGAAGCTGACTACTATTTGATAAAGACTCTGTCCCTGCTCTGTGATCCTTAGTAGTTCCTGCATTCTGTGAAACTGTGATTTCCATTCATCAAACCCAAAGTGTTCTCTTACGGAATTATCTGCATGTTGCATTCAGTTACCCCCCATCCAATTAATTCCTCCTTTTCTAGAGAAGCTCTAGTTTTCCACGGTACGTTTTTGTCTTACTTTGTTTTAAAAAGCATGACTTGAAATTGTGTATAGTTCTAGTAATCCCATTACTGCAAACCTTTTGATTGATTTACTGATATTTATTTTTATTTTACATCCTGCTGATGAGGAGAAACTCTTATTAAAAATTGCCCAACACTACCCTCACTGATTACACATCAAAGAATAATGGTTGCACTGTTGTGAACACCGTACGTTTTTATTTTTGAATGAACCTTGTCAGATGTTAACTTGAAAAGGCTGATCAATCCAGTGATTTTCACAAAAAGGAGATATTTTGTGATATTGAAGACCAAACGTTGCCTTTTTCTGTGTTAATGCAATTCATAACAGAACCACCTTTCACAATTCAGCGCACATTTAGCAAAATAACTATGAAAGCAGTCTTAATGTAGAAAATAACATTTTTAAAGGCCTAGTTAGTTGATGTCCTAGTGAATGGTACAGAGCAAATAGGTAGATGGGTTAATCTGTTACAGCTGAGAGTTTCTTGTATGTTTGTCTTGAACTTTTTAGATTTCGTTTGTGCATCGTGGTGATTGTCTCGTGTTGAAATGGGTGTTGCCTTAATAATGCATTTGAGTGTTCCTATCTATGTGCATCAACATCTGTATGTGTGTTGAGCTGTTTCGATACTTCAGTCCTGTGTGTTTTTCTTTTTTGGACTGGTTATCAATGCGGCTTATAGTTGTATCATAGTTTGTGTTCAGTCATTGTCTGTAGCACCAGTTAGACTGCATTCCTCTCCTCTGGTACTAATGTGACCAAACGCTCTGTGGCAGGAGGGCAGATGGAGAAAAATGGAACACGCTGCTTTATAACTTAACAGAATAACAACCTCACCGAAGAAGTTATTCTCACAGCTGTGCCACCAATCCTGCTTTGATTATGCTCAATAACCGAGGCGATCTACATACATTGTTCTGGTGCTCCCTGGTCACAGAGGGGTGTGTTTATGTGGCTCTCACTGATTGTATATAGAGAAATAAAGAGTTTTTAAAGAACATGTTTTATTATTAGCTTTTGTCTACAACAGGAAATATATGCATAACATACAGTACAAATGGTTCATGTCAGCAAGTCGTAAACACACCTCAAATCTCATCCAGCTCAAAGCACAGCTGAGCCTAAAGTTCAGCCTCACAGAGCGGCTAGCATAGCTTACATTATTATACATTGTAAAAAGGCCATGGTTTAAGCACTTGCTAACCCTGCTGTGATCAGACAGATATTCTCAAAATGACTCCTTAGCTTAAAAGGGGACATATCATTAAGAAAAAATATCCTTTTCAGTGTTTATGCTAAAACATTGTGCCCACCAGCCCACAAACTGAAATAATACAGCCCATTGTGTTTTTAAGGCTGCCTAGGTCAATGAAAATGGGAATCAGCAGGCCCTACAGATCCTATGTCATGGAATTCTCAATAGAATATACTGACCCAAATCTGAGTATCCGTAGATGACTTCAGAGCTTCCCATATAAATAGAAGAAAACCAGACATTCCCATTCTAAACCAACATATCTGGAGAGCGTTGGGAAAGGGTTGCTTGGCTGTCTTCCTGTTTCTACTTATTGAACATTTAAACATGTTCAAAATAAACTTAAATTAAAAGTATGTACTTAAAAAATGTCCCCCTCTAAGAATTACATTTACAGGCTTTGTTTTCCAATTGGTGTTCTGCTAATTGTACCTTTTAGTGTAGTGCAGTTTTCCACTTTGCACAGTGACTGATAATAATTCATTCTTGATAAATTAATTATAAGAAATAGATAATTATGTTAATAAATATCAACAGTGCATGAACAAAATGGTGTGTATTAAAGAAATACACGTAAAATCCACATGTAAAGAAAGCTTAACGCCTGTGCTAACACACCTAGCTTTCAGTTGGTTCTTCAAAGCAACTTCACAATAAAAGCCAAACACATGCAGGCCATTAGATGAAGGGGGAAGTCATTTCCCAAATGCCGAACTTGATTCTTCGTTGGTTTTTCAACATATGTACCTTTTAACCTTTGCCCTTAACCTTCATTTGCTTGCATCAATGTTCTTTCATTCACAAAGCAGCACAGCAATTATGACTTTCAAGCTGCTGGAACGTTTTTCACACCTCAGCATCCCAGAGCACGTCTTCTTCCTTCATTCCTCCATGTTTTGCCCATTCTTCCCAAACTTAAACCATAACACCGTGAGGAGGATGGCTATCAGCTGGATCAGGCAGCTGGTGACGAGGTAAGCAATGGGCAGGAAGTGGTTCTGACCTCCAAACCAGGTCAGCGTGGTCAACACTACTTCCTTTCTGCCTCGGAAGTACTGCACAGGGAAGTCCTGGAAAGCCAGAGGTCAAGGCTGCAAATAGGTGATCACAAAGAGAAGCTCAATGGAAAAAGCTAGGCTCTAGTTCTAAAGTAGTCCTTGTCTATGTGCTTGTTTAACAGCAGGTAAGACTAAGGAAACAATGCACACAATAGGACATTTAAACCTCCCATAAAAACACATTTCTGATTGCAGTGAAAGGATACTGTAAGATATTTCGACGCTGTAATTCCCTGCAGGCAGACCGTTAACAAAAGGCTTGTTGGCTCGGTGTAAAACCCCGTAGAGCTTCTTGAAGTTGGGGAAGGCTGCCTCTCTCATCCACACGATCAGGTCATCGTTGATGAAGCCGTTGTTGTTCTTGTCGAGGGGATCCAGATCATACACGGGCTTCTGCCAGTACAGAGGCGGTGCTGTACCTGCGTAGTAATCACTAATCAGACACGATGAATTTGATACCAATTCTGTGTTCGACCCAAGGTTACATCTTTCATTTACCTTGCAAACACTTGAGGCAGTGTCATGTTTTCAGTCGACGGGTTGCGATACTTGATATTTTTGTCCGTGTACCAGGAGATGCCTTTGCGTAACAGAGGGACATGCACTGATCCGCTGGAGGCCATGTAGCTCAGAGTGAAGGAGTCTGGGAGGACAGAGGAGAGGTAAGAGAGTGGAGGATGGATGCGATCGATGGTTTAGGTAGGAGTGGTGCTTACCATTGAAGATACTGTTGGCCACAGCACCACAGGGGGCGATGGGGACTCCATTTTTGTCTTTGTCAAACGGCATGCAGTATGAACTCGGGCTCTAGTAGTTAGGATAAAAAGGTGACTAAAATTAGCATCAAGCTTAGGTGTACATTTAATCAAATTACCTATTTCAGTTTTAAGTTAACTTGGGTATTTTTTTAAACGTGCATATTATTTTAGATAATGTTATATTCCATAAACTACATTTATACTACAGCTGGTATTACTGATTACTTTGCAGGATTATGTTTCACATCTTATTATTTTTACAAAATAAGATTTTTTATAAAGTTGCTAAAATGTCCACCAACTTCTCCACGATAATGCTACTTACACAGCACTTAATCCGTCATAATTCAACCATAATAATTGAAAACTGAGGGGGCATTCTGCTGCATAAATACTGATAAACATACACAAAAAACACTCTTAATATTGCTTAGTCAATTATCTAAAACCGTGTCCACAAATGTACCAAAAGGCCAACAAACTAATAAACAAACAATGTTCTTGTGATAAGTATAAAACTATTATGGAGCTACCTTTAAATTGTTCTTCCTGCCAACCATCTGAGCGTCATCTCTGGAGTCCATGTATCTGCGGAGGTTCTGATGGAAGTTTATGAGGCCCGTAGTAGAAAAAGACGTCTCCCTGGAGCAGCAGGATTCACATCATCAGCTTATGTTTACTTGTAAGTCTGAATTCTGTCATTGACTGACTTTAAGATTTACAGCGTGGACAAGAAATCAAAGCCCTGGGACTGGAGCATGTTGGGTATAGAGTGTGAAAACTATGTTGTCAAACTTCGTGGTTGTTACCTTGAATGCTTTCTTGATGTTAAACACCGCGGTGCAGATGCAGGGTTGGGCTGCGTTGCTCACATTTTTACGCTTTTCAAAACATAAATTACACGTGCCGGCCTCTGTGTAGTCCAGCTGGAAAGACGGGAGAGAGATAATTGTTCAAATGAATAGTGAATAAACGGTTCCTGTTTACACGACTCAAAACCTAACCTTGGACCTTTCCTATCTTTGTCACTCCCTTTTTTATTGCACAAGGGCATTGGGTCTCTTCCTCTCTTATTCCCTCCAACACACATATGCTATTTGCATTGTACTACAAGTATTTCCTCTTATTTCATATTTCCTTATATGTAAAACTACTAAATGGGCAAGTGACATTTGCAGAAACACCCTCACTCACCTTTAGTTCCTCTGTGCTCTGCACTGTGAGAAGCAGCCATACTCCTAGCAGCATGCATATCAAAGCCATAAAGTAGAAGAAAGGCAGCACAGTGTTAGCCGTTAGCATGGGAGACCAGGCAGGTAACCTCTGCTGTTTGAACGCTGAGTTGTCCGGCCTCCGAGCCAGAGGCCCAGGCTTCACTTTGCCCATGAGAGGGACCTTTGGATGCGGACAGAAGAGGAAGTTGGAGATCCAAAAAGTTAGTCAGAGAAGGCGCTGCTGTGTCTTCTCTTCCTGTTCTTTTCTTCAGCGATATCTCTCTGCACACACTACACTCTGCTTGCCAAGAGAGATTTACCCAGCAGGCTTTTGCCGGGGCGGAGGAGACCGTTGTGGCCTGTAACTTATTAACCACAATCTAACTGCCTCTTCCTGTTTACTGTGAGGTAGTGTTTTGTGCTTCCTACTGTAGAAACAACAGGTTCCTATTCACATACAAGGGGACTCAGATGTGTATTTGATCGAATATGCATGTTGGTGCTGGACCCCCCCCTTTGTGCTGCTTTAAAATGCTTTATCAAAAGGATGTTATGGTAAATGGGACATCCTAGTGAGCAAGTTAACTCATGACCTCAAATTCTCAGTAGGAGGGACTTCCCAAGGTCAGACTAAACAAACAAAAGGATGCTGGTTTCATTCTCAGTTTGTTTATTCAATCCATCACACTGGGATGTCGTGTTGGACAACAACAGTGAACAAACAACAGCACACATTTGAAAATGGCCTCTGGAAATATAAAAAGGCACGGTGCAGATTTCACAGAGACACAAAAGGGAATACAAACAGGATGAGGCCCCTCGGCACATAGCGATCAGACTTCAGTGTGGGGCTTTAAAACATGAAGGTGTCTCTGGAATCTCGGCGCACAGCAAAGTGTGCGGGCAGTTAAAATAGTCCAATCTTCACTTTGCCTTCTTTACATCCATTCAGGATACCGCTCTCCAGCAGCTTCATAAAGTCCAGTTTGACCTGAAATAGACATGTACGTATGATGTTAAAACTAAAAAGTATAGACAAGATGAAAGACATCCCCAACATACTTTATGTCAGGACATATTTATGTTTTATTCCTAATAAAAAATGACAAAATAAAAATGGCTTCTTTATAGTGAAAGTTCAAGAATATATGAATAGCTAAATGATGTTCAATCATGTTAGTTTTGCAAGTCACCTGGTCTACATGACTAACGAGACTGTTCTCACAGTGCATGTTGCTCTCAAATTAAACTCAGTGATGGAAGAACTACTCAGATCCTTCTAAGCACTGCATTTAACACCTTACGTAAGTACACATACATAAGAAACTAATGATCCTTTAGCCCAGCAGGGGGCAGTAGCTTACCTCAGGTACGTCCACCATCCTCCTGAGCTTCTGGTCCCTCCAGTTCCAGTCCAGAACCACGTACTTCAACGCCTTCAAGCTCAAACCATCTGGAACAAATACAAGAGTTTCCATAAAAAACAACCTTGAGGACGTATTTTTAAATCAAGACATCTTCACACCTACCTTTCTCAATGAGAGCGCTGATCCTGCCAGGTGTCCCCACTCCCACGTGTGTGATACCCTTTTGCAGCAGCTTCACCTGCTCCTCTATCTGCACAGACAAAAGACAGACATTAAGAGAATATTGTTCGGGGTAAAAACGTACCACTGTTTACAAAAACATGCATCAAAATGAACCGTCTTCTCTAGTACCTTGATATGTTTCGCAAAAAGTTTGACTGCTTTGGCTTCACCTTTGAAGGCTATCATCTGCCTGAAAAAAAACACAAAAAGAATCGTGTAAATAGAATGAAAAAGGTGTCATGTGAGATATGCTACAAACTCATCAGATGCTTCACTTACTTAAGGAGCTCGATGGCACGGAGAGCCGAACTACACACGATGAGCAGAACCACTGAACTCTTTTCTTTGTGCTGCTTTTGAATCTTCGACCACTTGGGACAAACTTACAAAATGAAGGGGATGAGATAAAAGTCAGATGTGTGTTCGGAAGTCAACAGCTACTAGAAGATTTCAGTTTAGCCACCACTTACCCTGTTTGAGAAAAGAGGACAGTGTGTGCGTCAGGTCGTTACAGGACAGGAAGCTGGAGTCTGGAGGATGCAGGATACAGTGACCTCAGTGAATCAATGTTTCTGCAGATATTCACTGAACTATAGAGTTAGAGAGGACTTGATCCGACTCACCCTGCAGTGCGAGCTCCTCCTGCTCGATCACAGAATGCTTGTCGGAGAAGTAAAGCGTGACCATGCTCTGCAGGTCGGCCGGACAGCCGGGTTTCGGCTCCGAAGAGGCCAAGACGTCTGTGATCGTCTTTTTCTGGAAAACAGAAATAAGGTCATGTACAGTAATGTTCACACTTAAAGCCCAGTGTTGTCCCTCCGTGCAGTAGGGTTGCCAGAAACTGACCATGATCAAAATATATTATTCGGCAGCCCTGGCGAATAACAATCGATTATTCGACC